>NW_006921875.1:409047-410585 GCF_000298275.1 Orycteropus afer afer
TAGTGATACTGCCTCAGAAACCCAAGAAGTTTTTTTTTTTTTTTTTAATATATGGCATTAATAAACTACCAAACATAAGTAAAAATATGCAAACAGCAGAAGAGAAACTGGATTAATGGGACCTTCTAAAAATTAAATTCTTATGTGCATCAAAAGACTTTTCCAAAATAGTGAAAAGAGAACCTACATACTGGGAAAAAATATTCAGCAACAACATATCCGACACGGGACTCATCTCTAAAATTTATAGAAAACCCCAACACCTCAATATCAAAAAGACAAACAATCCAATTAAAAATGGGCAGAAGACATGAACAGACACTTCACTGAAGAAGGTATTCGGGCAGCCAACAAACACATGAAGAAATGTTCACTATTACTAGCCATTGTTGTAACAACAATAGCTACCCTATGTACAACAGAACAAAATAGTGCTCAGTCATGTGCCATCCTCCATCCTTGTTATACTTGAGCCCATTGTTGCAGCCATTGTGTCAATCAATCAATCTTGTTGAGGGTCTTCCCCTTTTTTGCTGACCCTCTACTTTACCAAGCATGAGATCCTTCTCCAGTGAATAGTCCCTTCTGACAACATGACCAAACAACAGTCCAAATATGACAAAGACTGGCCATTCTCATTTCCAAGGAGCATTCCCACTGCACTCCTTCCAGAACAGATTTATTTGTTCTTCTGGCACTCTATGGTATTTTCAGTATTCTTCACCAACACCATGATTCAAAGGCATCAACTTTTCTTCTGTCTTCCTTATTCGTTGTCCAGCTTTCATACGAATATGAGGTAACTGAAAATATCATGCTTTGAGTTAGGCACACCTTAGTTTTCAAAGTGCTATCTTTGCTTCTCAGCACTTTTAAGAGATCTTTTGCAGCAGATTTGTCCAGTGCAATACAACATCCGATTTCTTGATTGCTGCTTCCATGGGTGTTGATTATAGATTGAAGTAAAATGAAATCCATAATGACGACAATCTTTTCTCCATTTTTCATGCTTATTGGTCCAGTTGTGAGGATTTTGTTTGTTTGTTTTCTTTATGTTGAGGTGTAATCCATACTGGAGACTGCAGTCTTTGACCTTCATCAGTAGGTACTTCAAGTCATCTTCATTTTCAGCAAGCAAGGTTGTGTCACCTGCGTACTGCAGGTTGTTAATGAGTCTTCCTCCAATCCTGATGATGCATTCTTTCTCATGTAGTCCAGGTTCTCAGGTTATTTGCTCAGGATACAGATTGAATAAGTATGATGAAAGGATGAAACCAATGCATACTCTTCATGATTCTAAACCATGCAGTATTCCCTTGTTCTGTTTGAATGACAGCCTCCAATACCATTGGCTCTTGATCATATGCTACTCCTGAAATGGTTGACCATTAACTAATTCTTTTTGGCACAGTGACTGTGTATTCCTTCCATCTTTTTTTTTTTTTTTTTTTAAATTAGGATTTGGGTGAAGATTTACAGAGTAAATTCACTTTTCATACAGCAGTTCACATATACTTTGTCTCATGTCATTGACCAAA
>NW_006921875.1:413806-414290 GCF_000298275.1 Orycteropus afer afer
GTGTCTTTGGTTTTCTTCATTCTTCTTTGCTCTGGATAAGGAGAGACCCATTGTTGCATCTAGATGGCTGCTTGGAAGCTTTTAAGATCCCAGTTATTCAGCTTCAACTTGAGCTTGCATGTGAACAATGGATAGTCTGTTTCACAGTCAGCTCCTGGCCCTGTTGTGACTGAAGCTATTGTGCTTTTCCATTATCTCTTTCTAATGTAGTTGATCTGATTCCCGTATATGTTTATGTTGAAAAAAGGTATTTGCAATGAACAATGATCTTGTAAATTTCTGTCATGCGATCTCTGGGATCATTTCTATCAGCAAGGCCATATTTTCCAACTTCCGATGCTTCTCCTTTATTTCTAATTTTTGCATTCCAATCACCATAGTAAGGAGCTCTGGTAGCATAGTGCCTAAGGCACTTGACTGCTCACAGAAGGCTGGCGGTTCAAACCCACCAGCCACTCCTCGGAAGGAAGGTTGGGCAATCCTA
>NW_006921875.1:415890-437179 GCF_000298275.1 Orycteropus afer afer
TAAACATTTTTATCTAAACAATACTACATTACCAGTGATAAGAAACATTAATCTATAATCTATAGGTGGATACATAGGTAGATAGGATTTTTTTTTATTTTTTTTTATTTTTTACATATTTAGTGTTCAGTAAGTTCCAGACCCTATTCTGGTACTAGAATATCTTGATTCTATACTCCGTAAGGGAATGCCTTGTCTGGGTAAAATTGATCAGTGCTTGTAGTAGGTACTGTATCTTTGTACAGTAACGTTTCATTCATCCTGTAGATTTAGACAAAGAGAGTGCATTTCATACTTTCATTTCCTAAATAGAAATGGTCCGTGAGATGTGATGAAAACATGTGTCAAATTCCTTCCTTTATCCTTTGGCAATACATGTCACCTTTGCAAAGAGGGAAAAGAGTAATATTCAGCATATCAGACAAATGATGAACACTCTAACATTCATTGAATCATTATATTCCCAATAATTGGTCTCTTTTTTGATTAAAAATCAAACCCTTTGCCATCTAGTTCATTCTGACTCATGGTGACCATATAGAACAAAGTAGAATGGCCTCGTTGGGTTTCCAAGGCCGTAAATCTGTACAGAAGCAAACAGTCACATCTTTCTTCCCCAGAGCAACTGGTGGGTTCGAATCACTGACCTTTTGGTTGGCAGTCGAGTGCTAACCCCTGAACCACTAGGGTGTTCTCTTCCTTTCCCTGTCTTTTCTTCTGCCCTTTTGTCCCCCATTCCCCTGCACATATATACATAGATACCCTGAGAAGTAGCACAGGTTAAAGATATAGACATCTTTAAGAAGAATACCAAGACGTAAAATACATTTTGGTATTAGGGGGAATTTAGAGATGTTGAAGACATACCCAGTGTGGTAGGCTGAGTAATGGCCCTTAAAGATATGTCCATATCCTAAGCCCCACAACCTATGAATATTACCGTATATAGAGAAGGAACTTTTGGAAATGTGATTAAATTAAGGATTTTAATATGGGAGATTATCCTGGATTATCTGGATGGGCCCTAAAAGTATTCTCATGTATCCTTCCTTTATAAGAGAGATACAGAGGGAGATTTGACCATGTATGAAGAAACAGGAAATGTGAAAATGAAGAAGAGAGAGATTTGAAGATTCTGGCTTTGACCACTCGTGTAAGTGATGTGGCCACAAGCCAGGGAATGCTGGCAGCATTACCTCTTCTTATTGTATGGGGAGGTTGTAACTGATGACCTAGTCAGTTATATTAAACAAATGAAGATAATCTAACCAAAATAAATTGTATCAAGGCCTTAAGAAGTGACAGGGTCAATACAGAACCTAAGAAAACACAAGTCAAAAGTTTGCTTATTTCTTTCCCTCTAAGAAGCAATCTACTTCTGTAGTGGAAGAGGTAAGCAATGGATTCTCTCCTAGAGCCTCTGGAGGGAGTGTGGGCCTATTGTCATCTTGATTTCTGCCCTGTGTTATTGATTTCAGACTTCTGATTCTTGGCTCTTCCTGAGCATACATTTCTACAGTTTTAAACTATAAAGTTTGTGGTATAGCAGTCACAGGGAACTAACACATGCCTTCATTTTAGATTAACATCAAGAAAGACATCCACTGACTACTCTGTCAACCCTGCCTTGGCATGATGTTATCTAGTATATGCTCTAGTTCACCACGTCACTTTTTTTTTTTTTTTTTTTTTCACTTTATACCAGATGGCAGATAGCTTTTCTTTTAAAGTTTTGATTTGTATGTCCATGTTTTGATGACAGAATGTTGGGATCTCCCAGACTCTTTTTTGTAGCTATCCTAGATGATTTCAATGTGTAAGATGCTTATGCATAACATGTTGAGAAGCATTAACTTAAGGGGTGGACAAGTCTAATGACTGTGGCGCTCACAGTGACATGCATGCCTCTATCTCCCAGACCTAGAGTTGATGTTAGGTACCACTGAGTCAATGTTGACTTATAGTGACAGAGTAGAACTGCCCATAGGATTTTCTAGGCTGTAACCTTTATGGGAGCAGATTATGAGGTCTTTCTTCCACAGAGTTTCTTGGTGGGTTCCTACTGCTGTCTTTTGGTTAGCAGGTGAGTAGGTACCACTGTACCACCAGGGCTCCTACTCCTTTCCTTCAAAAAAAAAAAAAAAAAAAAACCTCACTGCCATCGAGTCAGATCCAACTCATAGTGACCCCTCCTTGTGTTTCCAAGGCGGTATTACTATGGAAGTAGATTGCTCCATCTCCTTTCCTTAGAAGGAACGAAATAAGCAAACTTTTGACTTGTGTTGTCTTAGGTTCTGTATTGACCCTGTCACTTCTTAAGGCCTTGATACAACTTACTCTGGTTAGGTTATCTGTCATTTGTTTAATGTAGCTGACTAGGTCATCAGTTACAACTTCCCCTTACAGTAAGATTGTAACATGATAGACATTGATACATCATAGTTTCTTAAGATTAAATCATAGTTATAGAAGTCAACTTGTGTTCACCTTCTTAACTCTCCAAAACGTATCTGCATCTAATTTACTGCATCTGTTCCTCAGGATTTCACGTGAAAGTTGGATAATGAAAAGCGAAGACAAAAGAACTGATGTGTTTGAACTGTGGTTTTGATGAACAATATTGAGTATATCATGGACTGACAAAAGAATGCACAGATCAGTTTTAAAAGAATGGCAAGCTGAGTATTTCTTAGGAGTGAGGCTGGTGAGACTTTGGCTCACTCAGTTTGGACACATCTTCAGGAATGATCAGTTGCTAGAAAAGGCCTTCATGTTTGGTAGAGGGCCAATGAAAATGAGGGAAACCCTCAGTGACATGGATTGACACAAAGGTCCCAACAAATGAACTCAAATATACTATCACAAAGCTGGCACAGAACATAGTGCAGGACTGGGCAATGTTTCATTCTGTTAGACGTTAGTTCTGTTTATGTAAGGTCTCCATGAGGTAAGATTCCCCAGAATTGTTTTTTTCCTACAGAGGATTTCCCATTAAATTTAGATTCTTCTAACTTCATTTTAGGGGTAACTTTATTTGGAAGTGTTCATGCCTTTAAAGGGGACAATGGTGGTTCATGTCAGAGATGTGGTTCTATGCTTAGGCAGTGCACCTCATGAGCAGCCACAACCCATTCGTCAGTGGAGGTTTGTGTGTTGCTGTGATGTTGAGTACACTTGATTGCACTCATGAGGAACCTATACCTTGACCAGGAGGCTGTCGTTCAAACAGAACAAGGGGCTACTACATGGTTTAAAATCAACAAGGGCGTGCGTCAGGGTTGTATCTTTTCCCCATACTTTTCAATCTATATGCTGAGTAAATAATCTGAGAAGCTGGACTATATGAAGAAAAACGTGGCATCAGGATTGGAGGAAGAATAATTAACAATGTGAGATATGCTGATGATACAACTTTGCTTGCTGAAAGTGAGGATGACTTGAGGCATTTACTGATGAAGATTGAAGAACACAGTCTGCAGTATGGATTCTTCTCAATATAAAGAAGACAAAAATCCTCACAACTGGACCAATAAGCAGTATCACGATAAATGGAGAAAAGATTGAGGTTGTCAAAGAATTCACGTTGCTTGGTTCTACAATCAACACCAATGGAAGCAGCAGTCAGGACATTAGATGACACGTAGCACTGGGCAGGTCAGTTGCGAAGGAATTTTTTCAAGTGCTGAGGAGCAAGGATATCTCCTTGAGGACTAAGGTGCACCTGACACAGGCCATGATATTTCCAATCACCTCAAACGCATGTGAGAGCTGGACAATGAATAAGGAAGACCGAAGAAGAGTTGATGCTTTTGAGTTGTGGTGCTGGCAAAGAATGCTGAAGGTACTATGGACTGCTAAAAGAATGAACAGATCTGTCCTGGAGGAAGTGAAGCTGAGATGCTCCTTGGAAGCGAGAATGGCCAGACTTCGTCTCATCTACTTTGCTCATGTTGTCAGAGGGGACCATTACCTGGAGAAGGATGTCATGCTTGGTAAGGTGGCGGGTCCACGGAAGACGGGACGGTCTTCAAGAAGATGGATTGACATGGTGGCTGTAGATGGGCTCAAGTATAGCAGGGATCATGGGAGCTGGCACGATTGGGGGTGTTTCATTCTGCTGTGATGAGGTTGCTATGAGTGGGAAATGACCCAAGGGCACCTAACAACAACAACAACAAGTGACACTGAACATTTTTCAGTGGAGCTTCCAGACTAGGATGAGCTAGGAAAAAGGGTCTGGAGATTATACTTAGAAAAATCTCCCAGTGAAAACCCTGTGAATTCTAATAGTTGTCCCCACCGTGCCTGGAGTCACTGTGAGGGAGTGGGGCAGCTACTCAACAACCTGGTTTTAAATACCATCTAAAGGAGGTTTGCTGACACAGTAGTTAAGGCATTTGGCTGCTAATGAAAAAAAGGTGGGTTACAGCCCACCAGCTGCTCTGCAGGAGAAAGATGAGGCCATCTGCTTCTGTAAAGATTTGTTGTTGTTGTTATGTGCCGTTGAGTTGTCCCCACTAATAGCAACCCCTCCTTGGGTTTCCGAGGCAATATCACTATGAAAGTAGATTGCCCAACCTTCCTTCCAAGGAGTGGCTGGTGGGTTTGAACCGCCAACCTTCTGGTTAGCAGTCAAATGCCTTAGGCACTATGCTACCAGAGCTCTTTGGAAATACTATGGGCGCAGTTCTACTCTGTCCTCTGGGTTGGAAAGAACTCAATGGCAGTGGTTATATGCATTTAATTTTCCATCTCAGAAGCTGGAACTTCTCCCCACAATTCCGTTCCTATTTCCAACCGCGTGCTAGAAATCTACTCCTGGATGTCTGCCATATATCTCCATTTCAACCTGGTTTATGTCCATCGTAGCATTATTCACCATTATCTAGACGATCTATTTGTTTACTGATTTGTAAACAGTAACTTCTAAAAGGCCAAGGCCAATGTTATATTCTTTGGTGTAGCCACAGCACATTAGAACAGTCTTGGCCACACGGTGGGCAGCCAATAAACGTTTGCAATGTGTTAACAAATAAAGCTGCATTTACCTTCTCAGAGTTTGATCTGTTGGGTGAGGCAGTAACATAAGTGAAGAATAGGGTATATTTTCATTGGACACATGGTTAATGATAAACCCATTTTCTCTCCTCTGCTTCCTTTTGTTCAAAGGTTGTTTAATTTTTTTGCCTGTTTGCTTTTATAACCAACTTTTCATGTCACATAGTCTCAAGTCCTTGGTGCCTGTCAGACTGGATATGTTGAGGGGCGGCTGGTCGGCATGGAGTCCGCGGTGCCCCACGAGGAGTGGCGGGCGCGGCCAGGCCAGTTAGAGTCCGTCCCGCCGCCGAAAGTCCGACCACTGTCAAGAACTGGATAGGAGCCCTTGGGCCTCGACGCGTGCGATGCAAGCTCCGGGGCAGCGCCGCCGGGGCGCGGAGGCCCGGAGGCCAGGAGGCCGGGAGGCCGGGAGGCCAGGCCGGCGCTGCCCGACGTCATTTCCGACCGGAGCCAAGATGGCGGCGGAACGGCCGCGGGCGCCGGGGCGGGCGGAGCGGCGGCGGCACGGACGACGGCTCTCGGCGCTCTGAGACGTGGGGCGCTGCGGGCGCAGGTAAGAGGTGGGCGGCCTCGGGGCAGCGTCGGGTGCGGCGCCAGGACGTCTGTCCTTCCCGGTCCCTCCGCTCGCAGCCGGAGCGCCGGTGCCGCCCGAGGAGAGGGATGGCGGGGTAGCCACGCCGGGAAACCTGGGTATCTCAGGGGCTGCTGAGCCGGCGGACGCGCCCCTTGCGCCGCTCCCTGGCGTCTCGGACGCTACGGGCCGACGAGGTCCCCGGAACAATACGCCCTGGTGCCCGTATTCCGCGCTCTGGGGACAGCGGGCAGTGCGGTGGCCCTGTGGGTGGGTGGCGGCCCGGGGTCCCCTGCTGCCCGCGCCAGATCACCTCGGCCCGGCCTGGGGTCCCCGCCGCGCTGAAGTTGTGGGGTCCGCTTTTGTCGCCGTTTAGAGTCGCGCGCCCCGCGAAGTGGACGCGTGTGGGCTGCGGTGCGACGATGCCCCCGCGCGTGCGGCTGAAAGTCCATCTCGGACACTCCTCTCCCCGCATAGCTGAGGGTTCACGCGGGGGTCCCAGGACCATTATAATTTTCAAGTCATTTTGCTTTTCTCTTTTGTGTTCAAACGGAACGTGTCTTTCATATTTGCATTCTTAATTTGTTTTGTATTGTGCGTCTTTGTGTTCCCTAAATAGTTTCTATGTGATTTAAACCTAAAAATTGCCTCCCGCATCTTTTTCTTTTTTTTTCAAAATACATTCAAGTATTGTCAGTCTTTTTTTTAAATCAAGATACCTGTGAGCCTTTTTTTTTTTTTTTTTTTAATGATGCCAAGTGAGACATGGAATAAACCTAACAGGTCAGTGGTGTTCCTTATCTCCGTGGTCCTTTTGACCCACGCATGAACGACTCAACCTCAAGCCTGCTGCGCGCCTGCGACCCTCTGTCCGGCTGTTTGCTGACCAACAATCTCATAGTCACCGGGAAACCCAGATTCTTAGGGAAACTACGCGGCTGTATTTTCCCCCCCACGGAGGCATGAGATTCACACTGGTCCCTCATTTTCCATGCAGCATTGTATTGAGGTTTTGGTTTTGTTTGAGAAGTGAAACGCTTTTTGCTGTATCCCTGTAGGTCTTTAGATCCTTTTAATCAGACATTAAAATAATCATACCCAGAACATGACTAAAATATTTCTTAAAGTTTTTGTTTACTACAGGTTTATTGTTAAAAGCAACAGCAACATTTAGCTATAGATGGCACCTTTCATGTTCTCTTAGGTACAATAGGACAGACTTCATTCCGTTTTGATCAATTGTGTGCAAGTATTGGAAAAAATGTGAGTTGTTTTTTTTTTTTTTTTAAAAACATGTTATGAAATTTTCTGTACAAATATTGAGGAGGAACTGAGAAGCATACTCATATTTCCCTTTTTAGTGGGGTTTTGTGTTTTTGAAGTGGCATGCAGCCGCCCCATCATTCTCTGGAAGCTTCCTTACACTTACGTGGCCAGATTCTTTTACATAATAGAATCCCAGTGTAGCCTCTTCATAAAGATGATCGTATTCAACCCCTCATTTCAAGCAGTGGAAACTGAGCTTGAAATTCATAGTGACGTGAAAACCTGTTCACATCTTCTGTTACTCCATGGCTCTTTTTACTTTACCACCCAACACATCTCTTTTTGGTTTGATTTAAATAAATAAGTTTATGCAGTTAACTTACACATAGAGAAGTGTCTGGCAAATCATAATACCAATAATCCTTGCTTTTGTTGATGCTGAAGGTTTTTTGATACAATAATTGGTATATTCAGGTTTTGTATTTCATTTTTATGAACAGTGTCTGAAACAGTATAGCCAAAATTTGTAATAATGTGTTAGTTTTGAAAAAACAAAACAACGATTCTCACCATAGAACATTTGGAAACTAGAGGAGCACAAAGAAGGATTAGAAATCGTCCGGGACCTCCCACTCTTGAGATAACGGCTGCTAATATTTTGGCAGACTTCCTTCTCTTCCCATTCTCTCTCTCTGCATGTCTGCATTTCTTTACATATAGATACTTACAGAATTTTCTCACTTCCATATATTTATATTTTTTACTGAATTCTTATCATATTGTTTATGTTGTTTGTAATCTCTCTTCCCTTCCTGTATTGTGAAAGTGCACCCATATCATTAAATATTCTTCAATATGATTGTTAATGGCTATATAATATATGGATGGGCCATAATTTATGCACTCCATATTGATCAGTAAGGTTGCCACAGCCTAAGATTTTCTTCTCATTAAGATTAATTTAAAAGTTTTTTCTACTATGAAATACAAACTTTGGTAATCTTTTAAGATAAATGAAAATGTAAAACCTGTTTCCTCTAAACTGTGCATTTTTCCTACCGTAGGTAGCAGTCATTATAGCTGCCTTCACATTCTTTTGATGATTATTTTACGTTACATGTTTATTTATTCATAGGTCTGTTTCTTTAAGCTGCCGATGCCTTTTCAAGTTCTGGATCTGATTTACAAACCTTTTAAGTCATGTTAAATTATAGACTTTCCGGAATGGAAAGCACCTTGGGTTATTTACTATTTTTGTGTCTTCTGACTTGCTTTTCATGCTATTTTTAATACTCATGCAGGGAAAAAAAAAAAGAAAACACAAAAAAACTGTGAGCTGCCACTAGAAAAATACATAATTAGAAGGTAAAGGGGAGTAGGTGGACAGTTGGGGAAAAATTGTCAAACATGCGTGGCGATATGTAGATCCAGGGAGTTTCCAGTTGATAGAGACATTACCTGACAGTCATTACTACCAGCATGTGCCTACTGCTTTATGGTTTGTGGGGTGCTCATCTGCTGTGATATCTCCTTTACAACATTTGGTTAGAGATCTGGGGTAGTGTTCAGACTCTTTATTTTTGAAGGTTTCAGAATTTTATAATTAGAGCTGTAAGTCATTTTTGTAGCACCTGTTAAATCTATGGATTCCGTCATTTAGTGCAATATATCTCACTGCCATTGAGTTGATTCCGACTCATAGTGACCCCCATTGGGTTTCTGAGGTGGTAAATCTCTACAGAAATAGATTGCCCCATATTCCTTCTGCAGAGTGGTTGGTGGGTTTGAACCACCAACTTGGTTAGCAGTCAAATGCCTTAGGCACTATGTCACCAAGCTCCTTAGTGCAGTATATAGGTTCCATTAAAAAGCAGGGTTTCTCGACTTTGCACCATTGTCATTTCAGGCTAGATAAACCTTTGTTGTGAGGCATTGCCCTGTGCATTGTAGGATGTTTAGCAGCATCCCTTGCCTCTAGTCATTAGATGCCAGTAGCATCTCCCCAAATCCTGAGAACCAGAAATGTCTCCAGACATTGCCAAGTGTCCTTTGAGGGCAAAATCACCCCAGTTCTCAACTGCTGCCTTAAAGAAAGGCTCTTTTTGACTGGGTGGCTGAATCATTGAAGCACTTTATGGAATCTCTTTAGTCAAAGAACTATAAGAATAGGCTATATATGTAGCTTACGTAAAGTCTACCTTGTAGTTGGGGAACAGACTCACTGGCCTCTTGAAGTTCCTTCCTGCTTTTGTCTTTAAAACTTTAGAGAATGGTCAGTTTCAGCAGTGTTGCTTTGGGTTCCCTTTTGTGGCAAGAGATGAAGCAATGTGAGGTATCGAGTTCATTTAGAGCAAAGTATGCTTATAATATTTTCCTCAGTACTGTATAATATTTATTTCTTTGGTTCTTGTATGAAGGAGTTTTCATGACATAGCATCAGGATTCTCAGTGTGTAGATTAAATTATTACTAAATTTAAACATATTTTGCATATAGGGATGCATGGTGAATAATTTGAGCTTATGGATCATTATACTGAATAACCCGGAAGCAAGCATCTTTTTTTTCCCTAGAAAATGAGACTTATTGAAGCAACTCCTTGAAGATTGATGGTAGAAGCCAAAGTATAGTTTTTCCAAAATCTCCCCCTCCTATTTATTATTATTTTTTAAATAATGAATTCAGGGTTACTCACAGAAAATGATGAATTTATCCTGAGGAAATAAGATTTACTTTTGAAGTGCTTACCTACCTTAACTTACTCCATTATCATTTAAAGATAGCTTATTGATCTTCATGCATCGTTAATGCAACTTCTTCCCCTGGGAAGAAAAAAGTACAAGTTGTCAAATCTTCATAAGTATAAAGCATGTGTTTATGGGGATAAGGAGCTCTGGTGGCATAGTGCCTAAGGCACTTGATTGCTAACCAGAAGGCTGGCGGTTCAAACCCACCAGCCACTCCTCAGAAGGAAGGTTGGACAATCTACTTTGTAGAGATACCACCTTGGAAACCCAAGGAGGGGTCACTATGAGTCGGATCCGACTCAACGGCAGTGAGCTGCTTTTTTTTTTTTTTTAAATAGGGATAGATATAGATTGACTTTTTACTGTGGTACGTAAGTAGTCTTCACTTAGAACTTAACTGATAAAATATAAAAAAAGAGACAAAGAGACATGCCGTTGCAGCCTCATTTGGTAATTGGGCTGGTTTTTCAAAGTACAGAATTTCTGCATAGTTTCACCAGAATGAATGCATGTATCCTTTTAAGTATTCTTAAGGAGAATGCCTTTCATTCTCCACCCCCTCACCTCCCTAAAGCATGAGTTAGTTATTGTATGTAGTAAATCGAGTTCATTTAGAGCAAAATATGCTTATAATATTTTTCTCAGTACTGTATAATATTTATTTCTTTCGTTCTTGTCATGCTTATCCTGTGTTTTCATTTACTAGTTGTTTGGAACATATAGTAAAGGAGATTGCACTGAATACTTACATATTTTCCAGCCATTTTGGTGAAAAGAATATTTTGTAGCTCTTGCAATAAATCATATGATAGGTTTTACTTTGAAAGAGCTAAATTACTTCTTGGCACAGGTTGCCTGAAATATGTAAAGCTAAGTGCAACTGTTAGTTTGATTACAGTGGGCAGCCTGTCTGGAAATTGGTAAAACCGATATATTTTACATGAGCTTGTGTGTGTAGTTCCATTAATACTATGCTTAGCTCTGTGGGAAAATTCTGTGGCATTTTCAAATAATTTCAATGATGCCATTAAAATTAGAAAAGAATTGTGAGATTCACCAAACTCTCTATATTTCAATATGAATCCTGTATATTACCCAGGACCTTATTAAGACAATCTAAATTATGCAATCTAAATCAAATTATCAATTTAAAATTGACATTCGAATTGTTGCTCACTCTGTGATACTTATTTTAAGGACTTTGCCATAATTCTTAAAAATCTAGTTTGAGGCATACCTGAAAGCAGGAGTTTTAAAAAGGAAGGCTCTTGGGATAAATTTGGACTAGTAATTGTGAGGCATTGCTTGTAGGAGCTCTGGTAGGATAGTACCTAAGGCATTTGACTGCTAACCAAAAGGCTGGGGGTTCAAACCCACCAGCCACTCCTCGGAAAGAAGGTTGGGCAGTCTACTTCTGTAATGATACTGCCTCAGAAACCCAAGGAAGGGTTGCTATGAGTTGGGTCCAACTCCACCTTACAAGACAACAACAAGAAGTACTGCTTGTAAGGAGTTCTGGTAGCACAATACCTAAGGGATCTGACTGCTAACCAGAAATTTGGTGGTTTAAACCCACCTGCCACTCAGTGGAAGGAAACCTGGGCAATCTACTTCCGTAAAGATTTACCACCTCAGAAACCCAGTGGGGCTCACTATGAGTTGAAACGGACTCAATGGCAGTGGATTTTTTTTTTTTTTTTCAGTTGCTTTAGTACCACTTGTTAAGGAGCTCTGGTGGTATAGTGATTAAGGCATTTGTCTGCTAACCAAAAAGTTGGTGGTTTGAACCTACCACCCACTCTACAGAAGAAAAATGAGGCAATTTGCTTCTGTAAAGACTTAACCCAAAGGGGGTCGCTATAAGTTGGAATGGACTTCACGGCAGTGAGTTTGGTTTGGTTTTGAGTACCATTTGTTAAGTGTTGTTGGTGACCTCATGTGTATAGAGTGGAACTGCTCCACAGGGTTTTCAGGGCTGTGACCATTTGGAAGCAGATCACCAGGCCTATCTTCTGAGGCATCTCTGGATGGGTTTGAACCATTTGACTAGTAGTTGAGTGCTTAACTGTTTGTGCCACCCGGGGACCTACTTGTTAAGTACTACTTGTTAAGATTGAGCAGATCAGTTCACCTGTTTAGGGATATAAATATTGTGCCAATGCAACCCTCTAATAGTTTAACTGAATCTACCTCATTGAACTTACACGTTGAACTCAATGAACACAGATTAGACAATAAGACTAAATTATTTCGGGCTGTGGCAGGGTAGGTCAATTTCCCTTTCTTGTCTCTTTCTGTTTGTAAAATGGGGACAATGATTACTTCTCTTTTTCACTGAGATGTTTTGAAATGAGTAAATAAATAATATGCAGGCAATTTGAGATACTTTAGGTTTTTGAAAGACATGAATATCATTTTTCTTAGATATTTCTCTTGATCCAATAGGTCTTGTGAGAGACATGACACCATTATTGTTGAGAGAAGCCTTCTAAGTTACCTCTGCATCCTTAAGCTATTTTGAATACCCTGCTACTGAAAAAGGTGAAGGGTGACAACGTCTTTTCTAGTCCCTTCGATGCCTTTCACAAAGCCAAGTCCTTCATATTCTCTTCTCTCTGGATATTTTTTCCCTTGGTGATTTTCTCATTTTTCCAGGGACCCCTCTTCAGGCTTCTGAAGCTCTGTCTCCAACCTTGATGGCCTGTTTTTGCTAGGATCTTCTGTTCCATTTGACTGCAATAGTTTTCCTTATGAATGTCTGACCTCTCCTCAGAGTCCTCAGCATCCCTGAAACTGCTCACTACCTTCTACTTAAATACTGTCCCTGCTTCTGATTTTTCTGTCTTTAAATAAGTCCATGATACCATTCTTCCAGACAGTTATGTTAAGAAGTTTGGACTTATCTTGGCCATCTCTTTTCCCTCATTATTTCAGTTAGTTAACACATCTGTCCATTCTTCCTCTGCCTTGTGGTTCAGAGTTTTTGTTTCCTCTCAGCTATTATTCAGACCTTCATCCCTTATCATCTCAGATTCTTCAGTGGGTGGCCTGGCCCTGGTCTCTCTGGCTGCCCACTTCTCCCTACTTCTTTACTCTTTCTTGTCTGTCTGTCATTGTTGTTATGTGCCGTCGAGTCGGTAGCAACCCCTCCTTGGGTTTCCGAGGCAGTATCACTATGGAAGTAGATTGCCCAGCCTTCCTTCCGAGGAGTGGCTGGTGGTTTTGAACCGCCAGCCTTCTGGTTAGCAGTCAAGTGCCTTAGGCACTATGCTACCAGAGCTCTTCTCGTCTGTCTAGTCTTCCTAAAATGTTTATGGTACATCCTCAGTCAGAGACTCCATGTGGCTCTCCATTGCCCATCCCAGGTGGCCAACACAGCCTCCCTGATGGGCAGCAAAACCAGCCTCCAACCAGGCTCTTCCTCTGGCCCTTGCCCACCTACGTCCAGTGTCTCTCCTTATAAGTTTTCTTCTTACTTCTCACTCTGTGGTGCTCTGGTGGCATTTGGCTTCTAATCAAAAGGTTGGTGATTTGAAACTGTCAGCCACTCCACAAGAGAAAGATGTGGTAGTTTGCTTCTGTAAAGCTTTACAGCCTTGGAAACTCTATGGGGCAGTTCTATTCTGTCCTATAGGGTTGGCGAGTCAGAATCGACTTGGCTGCATCTTTAGGGGTTTTGTTTTCTCTTTAAATACCTTCAGAGCTTTTGGTTTTGGAACCATACCCACAGGATCAAGTTTGAATTTAACCTGGGACTAATAACCCAACAAAACTGTCCCCATCTGTTTTGTTGTTGCTCTACACAGACCCTCACTTGAGTCACTGTTTTGCTCACCATATGTGATAGTTGGACCTGTGTGTCAGCTTGGCTGCACCACAATTCTATGTGGTCAAGCAATTGTGATGTGGGTTGTTCCAATGATGGAATCAGATGTATATGTTTTGAGCAGCCAAACTGTTGAAAGGGAGTTTCCCTAGGGGGTATGACCTACTTCCAGTATATTTATGGACATCCTGGGAAAAGAGACACTTTTCTGTGGATCGGAATTCTGTTGTGCTAGCTACAGTTGTCTGTGAGTGAACAATCCACCATTCGGCCTGGAGATCTTGGATCCGTTATTCGTTGGAGTCAACAGCCAGTGTACTCCCTGCCAACTTTGAGCTCCTCAGCCCCTGCAGCTTTGTGAGTCGGGAACAGCCTCCAGCTTGACGTTTGATCCAGGAACTTTGGATTTGCCAGCTTCTATAAGTGTGAGCCATTTTCCTAAGATAAATTTCTCTTTCTCTATCTCTATAAGCTTTACTATTTTTTTTTCTTTAGAGAACCCAGTCTAACACATTTGGTATCAGGAGTGGTTCTAGAGAGACAGAATCATAAGGATGGGCTTCCTAAATTGGTTCTCCAATTTGATTTATCGTAAAGATACTGATGACCTTGCCTCTATTAGTAAAGAGTGCCCTGCTAATCCATGGCGTGAGGTGGCAACATGGATTCCCACTTACCAAGGCTGATTTGGCTACTGCCACTGCTGAGCACCCAGTCTGCCAGCAGCAGAGATCAACATTGAGTCCGTGATAAGGAACCATTCCTTGGGGTGATCAGCCAGCAACCTGGTGGCAGGTTGATTACATTGGTCCACTTCCATCATGGAAAGAGCAGCGTTTTGTTCTTACTGGAGTAGATACTTATTCTGGATATGGATTCACCTTTCCTGCATGCAATGCTTCTGCTAAAACTACCATCCGTGGACTTATAGAATGCCTTAGCCACTGTCATGGTGTCCCACACAGCATTTTTCAGATTAAGGGACTCACTTCACAGCAAATGAAGTGCAGCAATGGGCCTATGCTCATGGAATTCACTGGTCTTACCATGTTCCCCATCATCCTGAAGCAGCTGGCTTGATAGAACAATGGAATGGCCTACTGAAAACACAATTACGGCACCAGCTAGGTGGCAATACCTTGAAGAGTAGGGGCAGTGTTCTCCAGGAGGCTGTATGTGCTCTAAACCTGTGTCTAATATATGGTTCTGTTTCTCCAGTAGCCAGGATTCATGGGCCCAGGAACCAAGGGGTGGAAGCGGGAGTGGTACCACTCACTATTACGCCTAGTGACCCACTCAAAAAATTTTTGATTCCTGTCCCTGCTACCCTATCTCTGCAGGTCTGGAGATCTTAGTTCCAAAGGGAGGGATGCTCCCACCTGGAGACGCAATACTGATTGCATTGAACTGGAAATTAAGAATGTCGCCCAGTCATTTTGGCTTCCTCATGCCTCTGGATCAACAGAAAAAGAAGGGCATTAGTGTACTATTTGGTGTGATAGATCCTGATTACCAAGGGGAAATTGGATTGACATTACATAATGGAGGTAAAGAAGATTATGTCTGGAATACAGGAGATTCTTTAGGACGTCTCTTAGTACTACCATGCCCTGTGATTAAAGTCAATGGAAAATTACAGCAACCCAGTTCTGATATGACTGCTAATGGCCCAGACCCTTTGGGAATGAAGATTTGGGTCACCCCACCAGGCAAAGAACCACGACCAGCTGAGGTGCTTGCTGAGGGCAAGGGAAATACAGAATGGGTGGTGGAAGAAGGTAGTTCTGAATATTAGCTACGACCACGTGACCAGCTGCAGAAACGAGAACTGTGATTGTTATATTTCTTCATTGTATATGTGCATCAAATATTTTTGTTTCCTTCTGTTATGAGCTGTGAAATGTAAATAAGGTTAATGCATTTTGGTTGTATGTGTGTTAACGTATCATGTTAGGCACAAATATGACTCTGTAACTGTCCTTATTTAGAGATTATATATGGTTAAGAAGGTGTGTACAATTGCCAAGTTGACAAGGGGTGGACTGTGATAGTTGGAGCTGTGTGTCAACTTGGCTGGACCACAATTTTGTGTGGTTTAAGCAGTTGTGATGTGGGTTGTTCCAATGATGGGATCAGATGAATATGTTTTAAGCAGCCAATCCATTGAAAGGGATTTCCCTAGGAGTGTGGCCTGCTTCCAGTATATTTATGGACATCCTGGGAAAAGAGACACTCTACTGTGGATCGGGATTCTGTTGTACTGCCTACAACTGTCCATGAGCGAACAATCCACCATTCGGCCTAGAGATCTTGGATTCGTTATTCATTGGAGTCAACAGCCAGTATACTGCCTGCCAACCTTGAGCAGCTGTGTGAGTCAGGAAAAGCCTCCAGCTTGACGTTTGATCCAGGAACTTTGGACTTGCCAGCTTCTTTAAGTGTGTGAGTCATTTTCCTAAGATAAATTTCTCTTTCTTTATATATATAAGCTTTTCTGGTTTTGTTTCTCTAGAAAACCCAGTCTAACACACCATAGTAGACAAGCAATGAGAGATAGTCATTTGTTCTTTCAGTCATAAATGTTTAGGCATTCATCTCTGCCTTGAGTAAGAACTACAAATAATTTATTTTGAGGAAACATACTTTCCTTTGAAAAATAAAAACTCATATGTGCAAGGACTTCTGAAAGTGTTGAGCAATGCACAGGCATTGCTCTGCGAACAGGAGGTATTGCTAATATTTTAAAATGCTCTTGAAAACAGAAGTAGTTACTTATGTAGCGGGTTGACCCAAACCTCTGATCTTATTTAAACTAGAGGGGCCTTTCCTAACAAAACAAAAAATACTTTAATAAAATCTTGTGAGAAGACCTGTAGAGTCATGTGATTTAAATATACATGGCACTTTAGCAAAATAGTTTTAACTTCCGATTTTGCTTTAGGTTGGTTGCTTATGTATGGATTCAGGAAGCCTTCCTGTCATTTAAGGAGCTCTGGTTGCCCAGTGGTTAAAGTATTTGGCTGCTAACCAAAAGGTGTGCAGTTTGAACCCACCAGTTGTTCCATGGGAGAAAGATGAGGCAGTCTGCTTCCATGAAGATTTCAGCCTTAGAAAAGTTAAGGGGCATACAAAAAGGGTGTGGGGTGTCATCTTCTGATCTCCTCCAACCTGATGAGGGGGAGACAGAATCACCATCAGCAACATGAGCCCAAGGCTTATTCCTGTGAGGCCAACATGCCACCATCCTCCAGCCTTTTTACCAATTCTGACACCAGCTGCCCCTGCCATGGCACTCATTACTTCTCTACTGGGTTTGATACTTCATTGCAATGGCCATACAGCTCTGACAGACAATTCTCATGATTGTTGTTGTTGTTGTTGTTTGCCGTCGAGTCGGCCCCGACTCTTAGCGACCCCTTCTTGGGTTTCCGAGGCAGTATCACTACGGAAGTAGGATTGCCCAACCTTCCTTCTGAGGAGTGGCTGGTGGGTTTGAACCGCCAGCCTTCTGGTGAGCAGTCAAGTGCCTTAGGCACTATGCTACCAGAGGGTTTAATAGGGAAGTAACAGGTTACAGTTCAGGTTCAGGACCACTCAGGATACAATTCTTTAATCAGGACAGCTTCCCTTCAGGCATACCCTCAAGTACACCTCTCTCAGCCTGGCTTCTGCCTTGCTTGGGCAAGTATTGCAGAGTTTTTTAGCTCTGCTGATAGGGGCACCTAGGTGCACCCCACTCTTCCAGCAAGCCTGCCCAGTGGCACTCAGCTGTCTCACTTCGTGGGCTGGTGGTCCTGACACTGTCTCATGCCTCTTGGTTCCCTTGCCGCTGTCTTTCTGCTGGTTGTCTCTGCCAGTTGTCTCTGCCAGTCATCTCTGCCAGTCATCTCGGCTGTCTCTCTACCAAGGACCCAGTGCTGGGATCTCAGGTCCAGGACCATTCTCCACTTTATCTCTGGTTCTTCTCTTTTGATGGCAGTGAGATCACCCTTTCTGCCTCTGGAAGGGCTCATTTTAAGCCTAATGGAATGACAAAACTGACCAATCCCCACATTAGGGTTCTAGATACCATAGTTCTGTGGACCCACCCACACAAAGGTGTAATGTACCTTAGTTATGTTAATAACAAGCTATCCAATCCCTTTGGTGGGCCACAAGCACCTTATATTTTACATAGTTCCACCACTCATCTGGTGGGTGCCACAAAGATCATGGCCAGAAGGGCCATACTAAGTAATCCACTGGACCACTTCTACAGGCCACTTCTGCTCTGTCCTATAGGGTTGCTATGAGTTGAAATCAACTTGATGGCAGTGGGTTTGGCTTGGTTTTTTGGTCCTGTCATTTGTATGTGGTTTGTGTAAAGCGAGTTTTCCTATGAATCTTACTGTGTAGAAAGAACCAAAAAAGCTGAATAGCCATTTATTTATCAGATGACTATATTAATACTTGCAGAGTCTTTGTATGAGAAAATGAGTATTGGGTGCCAGGACCAGCACGTCCATCTTGCTGTAGCTTTCTTCCCTTTCCTAGGAAATTCAGAAGTATTTTGCGATATTCCTGAAAATCTCCCAATTTAAAATGTTTTACCCTAAAAATAATGTTTGAATTAGCAACTCTAGTGGAAAAATGGTAACTCACAGGGGTCAGCTGAGAATTCATTTTGCCTTGGGAATTTGAAACAAGCAATCATATGGCATCTTGCTTTAGAAGTTTTGTGTTTGATTGGGAAGGTTAGCATTTGGGTATTGACTTAATTTTCCTTTTGTACAAATTTAAAGGTCTTACACATCAAACATACAAGAAATTTCAGAAAAGCATCTTTGTAGAAACTTCTTGGATTTTAATAATATTTTATGAATATACACCATCAACAATTAAATTCAGTGCTGAGAACCAGTTCATTCTGGTTTGACCCCTTGCTGAGATTTTGCATTTCCACCTCCAAAAAAACCAAAACCAAACTCACTGCTGTTGAGTCAGATCCGACTCATAGCGACCTCTCCTTGGGATCTGAGGCAGTATCTCTATGGAAGTAGATTGCCCAACCTTCATTTTTAAGGAGTGGCTGGTGGGTTTGAACCACCAGCCTTCTGGTTAGCAGTCACATGCTGCTAAAAAGACAAGGAGGCCACATGTTCTGACCTCCTCTAACCCCACAAGAGGAAGACAGAGTCACTATCAGTAACCCAAGGCCTATTCCTGCGAGGCCAGACATGCTGCCTCCCTCCAGCCCTTCCCCCAAAGCACCCACCACCTCTCTCCTGGGTTCGATTATTCGCTGCAGTGGCCACACAGAACTCACAGATTATGGGGTTTATTAGGGAAGCACCAGGCTACAATTCAAGTTCAGGAAAAATGTTCAGTCTCTCTCCTGGCCCGCTGTCTCTCACAGTCTCTCTCCCAGTAGTGTGTGTCCCTCGGTGTCTCTCTCAGCAATGCAGGTCTCTTGCCTCTTTTTCCTGCAGCGTGTCTCTCTCAGGGGGCGTGTCCTTCCTCAACCAGCAGCCAGAGAGAGACTTCTTCTGCCTCTAGGAGGCTTCCTTTTGAGCCTAGCAGAGTGGCCAAACTAGCCAATCATAACATCAGAATTCTATGCACCTGGAAGAGAGCAGGAGCCTTCCAGAACATTGCTTTGTGTTGCACCCAACAGAAATACTCCAGGTGGATAACTTTTACAATCAGGAGCTCCTCAGTTGCTCATGGCAAGTGCCACCTCAGAGTTTACAAAGACTTACGGGTAGAAAAGCCACAGTAAGTAATTTACTACAAGCACACATGCCTTAGGCACTACACCACCATAGAGTCTACATTTTAACAAGATCCCCAGTTCTGTCTGGTCTGTAAGAATAAGATCTATAAGAATCATCTGGGGATGTTGTTAAAATGTAGATTGTGATTCAGTATATCTGGGGCAAAGAGGCGTTTTCTCAGCAGGGGGTGGAACTGGAGTGACCTGATTTGAAGCCCTGGTTGAATTGTACTCTTTCTGGGAGAGATCAGATTTGCAATAAGTCTGACTTGCATCAGAGAGCAGGGACTGATGGCAAAGCAGTAGTATTCTAAGCGACTCCCACCTTTTCATGTTGACTTTATATCTATATTTTTGACAATTAGTCTTGAAAATAAAGGAAGGAAATTAACAGGACTGTTTTGGTTGTATAAACTTACTTTATCCAGGAGAATTGACAAGGATTCTTGTGTTTTTAGTACCGTGTTGTTGCTGTTAGGTGCCATCAAGTTGTCTCCGACTCATAGCGACCCTATGCACAGCAGAATGAAACACCGCCCGTCCTGAGGCAGCTCCACGATTCTTGCTACACTTGAGCCTATCAGCACCGCCACCGGGTCAATCCACCTTTCCCTCTTATGTCAACCCTCCACCTTACCAAGCATGACATCCTTCTCCAGGGAATGGTCCCTTCTGACAACATGACCAAAGTAGGTGAGAAAAAGTCTGGCCATTGTCGCCTCCAAGGAGCATTCTGGCTGCACTTCCTCCAGGACAGACCTGTTAGTTCTTTTAGCAGTTCACGGTACTTTGAGCATTCTTCGCCAACGCCGCAGCTCAAAAGCATCAAGTCTTCTTTGGTCTTCCTTATTCATTGTCCAGCTCTCACATGCATGTGAGGCGATTAAAAATACCATGGCTTGTGTCAGGTGCACCTTAGTCCTCAAGGAGATATCTTTTGCTCTTCAGCACTTAAAAGAGGTCCTTTGCAGCTGATTTGCCTAGTGCAACACATTATCTGATGTCCTGACTGCTGCTTCCATTGGTGTTGATTGTAAAACCAGGCCATGTGAAGTCTTTGGCAATTTCAGTCTTTTCTCCATTTATCGTAATGGTGCTTATGGGTCCAGTTCTGAAGATTTTTGTGTTATTTATATTGAGATGTTATCCATACTGCAGACTGTATTCTTCAATCTTCATCAGTAAGTGCTTCAAGTCATCCTCACTTTCAGCATTGCAGGTCGTTAATGATTCTTCCTCCAATCCTGATGCCACCATGTTTTTCTTCATATAGTCTAGCTTCTCAGATTATTTGCTCAGCATACAGATTGAATAAGTATGGTGAAAGGATATAACCCTGACACACTCCCTTCTTGATTTTAAACCTTGCAGTATTCCCTTTTTCTGTTTGAACAACAGCCTCCTGGTCTATGTGCAGGTTCGTCATGAGTACAATTAAGTGTTCTGGAATTCCCACTCTTCTCAGTGTTATCCACAATTTGTTATGATGCACACAATCAAATGCTTTTGTATAGTCAATAAAACACAAGTAAACATCTTTCTGATATTCTTTACTTTGAGCCAAGATCCATCTGACATCAGCAATGATATCCCCCGTTCCACGTCCTCTTCTGAATCCAGCCTGCACCACTGGAAGTTCTCTGTAAATATACTGCTGCAACAATGTTTGAATTATCTTCAATAAGATTTTACTTGCATGTGGTATTAATGATATTGTTTGATAATTTCCACATTCTGTAGGATCACCTTTCTTTGGAATGGGTACAAACATGGATCTCTTCCAGTCAATTGGCCAGATAGCTGTCTTCCAGATCTCTTGGCATAACTGAGCGAGTGCCTCCAGCGGGGCTACTGTTTGTTGAAACATCTCAATGGGTATTCCATCAATTCCTGGAGCCTTGTTCCTCGCCAGTTCCCTCGGCGCAGCTTCGACCTCTTCCCTCAGTACCATTGGTTCTTGAACATATGCCATCTCCTGAAATGGATGAAGATCTACCAGTTCTTTTTGGTACAGTGACTCTGTGTATTCCTTCCATCTTCTTTTGGTGCTTCCTGCATCATTCAATATTT
>NW_006921875.1:437644-446950 GCF_000298275.1 Orycteropus afer afer
CTAAATTCAGGAGGGATATATTCAAGGTCATATTTTGGTTCTCGTGTACTTGTTTTAATTGTCTTTAACTTCAAGTTGAACTTGCATATGCAGTTGATGGTCTGTTCCACAGTCAGCTCCTGGCCTGATTTTGGCTGAAGATACTGAGCTTTTCCATCACATCTTGCCACAGATGTAGTCAGTCTGATCTCTGTGTACTCTGTCTGGTGAAGTCCACGTGTATAACCACCATTTATGTTGTTGAAAAAAGATATTTGCAATGAATAAGTCATTGGTCTTACAAAATTCTGTCATTTGATCTCCAGTGTTATTTCTGTCACCAAGGCCAAATTTTCCAACTACTGGTGATTCTTCTTTGTTTCCAACTTTTGCATTCCAGTCATCAGTGATAAGCAACACATCTTCATTGCATGTTCTGTCATTTTCAGACTGCAGAAGTTGATAAAAATGTAGTTTCCTCATCTTTAGCTTTGGTGTTTGATGCATAAATTTGAATAATACTCGTATTAACTGGTCTTCCTTGTAGGCGTATGGAGCCATTCCTCTTCAATTTGTCATTTCCAGCATAGTAGATCATATGGTTGTCTGATTCAAAATTGTCAAAACCAGTCCATTTCAGCTCACTAATGCCTAGGATATCAATCTTTATACGTTCCATTTCATTTTTGACAACTTCCCAGATTCATACTTCGTACATTCCATGTTCCGATTATTAATGGATGTTTGCAGCTGTTTGTCTTCAATTTGAGTCATTCCATGTCAGCACATGGAGGTCCCAAAAGACTTACTTTATCCATATCATTAAGGTTGGTTCTATTCTAATAAGGCAGCTCTTTTCCAGTCCTATTTTGAATGTCTTCCAACCCAAGGGGCTAGTCTTCCTGCACTGTGTCAGGCAGTGTTTCCAAGCTATTCATAAAGTTGCCCAGTAATGTATCAGACAGTGTTTCTCTGCTTTCATAAGGTTTTCCCTGGCCAATTTTTGAGAAAGTGGGTGGCCTCCTCCTTCTTCTTAGTCTGTCTTAGTCTGCAAGCTGCACTGAAACCTGTGCACCATGTGCAACTCCGCTGGCATCTGAAACACCAGTGGCACAGCCTCAAGCCTCACAGCAACGTACAAGCCTCACAGGGTGACAAACTGACAGACAAGTTTGTCTCCCTTAGCTGTTGGAAACCTCTGCACCCTCCTTTTACCTAATTCCTACCTAAAACCCGCCACTCTATGGTCCCCGGCTGCTCCTGGCTCTAGGGGGCCATAGGGAGGAATATCTTACTGTTAACAGTGAGAAGCAAGGTAATGGATTTTAATTTCATTACAGAAACTACGTATTTTTAGGTAGAGGGTTGTTGTTGTGTGCTGTTGAGTCTATTCCGACTCATAGTGACCCTATAGGACAGAGCTGCTGTTTAGAGTATTCTAACCTCAGAAACCCAAGGAGGGGTCGCTATGAGTCGGGGCCGACTCGACGGCACATAGCAACAATAACAACAAGCTATACTATGAGTTGGAATCTGCTAGATGGTAATGGTATTTTTAGGTCTAATCTTTATAGGAACAGAGGCAAATCACCAGGTCTTTTTACCCCCGTGAAGCAACTGGTGGGTTCAAAGTGCCAGCCTTCCTATTAGCAGGTGAGTACTTACCCACTTGCCAACAAGGCTCCTTAAGGTTAGAAGATATTATTGTAGAAACCCTAAACAAAGCCTGAGATTTATGGTATGATACATTACATAGTCAATTCAATATAGTGGTACAGGTGTATAAATTTAATTAAAAAAAAAAAGCATTAATAGCTGTTCGTGATATCAACCAGGTAAATGATAAGTTTCTATACATCTGTTTCTAAGCTAATTCCTTATTAATAGATATGTAGAACAGTTTTTGTTTGTTTGTTTGTTTGTTTTTTAATTTCCTTTAGTAACCTCTTTCTCCTCCTCTTTAATTAAAGGAAGGAAAAGTCTTGGAAAAAACAAACCAACTGTAGGGTTCCTCTCGATCTAAATGTAGATTTATAGTGCTTTCCTAGCATACCAGCAGGCCGCTTAGTTGACATTTTAATATGGTGGTATTTCATTTCTCAAGGCCCAGTGGAGCTGGAGTCATGTTGACTTCAGAGCTGTATGACTTACATATTTTAAGCAAGAGTTCTTATCCTCCTTGTTTTCTCATTTTGGTCCTGCAGGGTGAAATAGCTTGCTCTCTAAAGCCATTTAGAAGAGTGGACCTTCTGTTTTTCCACTCTGCTAAAGCATAACCTGTGGTGTCAGTATCAAATTCTCCAAACTACTGTAAACTGCTAACCCGAGTCCTTATTTAGGTTTGTGACATGCCATTCTCTGCTTCATGAATTCAGAGGCTTGAGCCCGGGGATTGTTGTCTGTGGGGTTCTGGGCCTCACTGAGGAAATTGATTTATTAAAATGGGAGAAATGACTGGTTTATTTGTCAACATTTCTATTCTTTGCAGCTGCTCATAAACTTTAATCACATTGCCGTCAAGTCGATTCTGACTCATAGCAACCCCCATTGGGTTTCCAACGCAGTAAATCTTTATGGAAGTACATTGGCCAGTCTTGCTTCTGTAGAGTGGCTGATGGGTTTGAACCATCAACCTTCTGGTTAGCAGTCAGATACCTTAGGCACTGTGCTACCAGAGCTCCGTATACTTTAATAGGTAGGGAAATCCCTCTATGTGGTATACTCCCTTCTACCATTGTCTTTTTGCCTTGGGTAGAAATCATTGTAAGGGTGAGAGACATGAGAGATTTCAAGCAGAAAGACTTTACAACTCAGATTCTGCTATAGTCAGCCTCTCTTTCCCTCCCTCCCATTTCTCCCTCCATACACAAACAAGCATATGCACCCTTATACACACATATACTCTCACTGTCCACGCACACACACACACACACACACATAAACTCTCACTGGCTCTCACATCCACGTTCTTTATTCTTAAAATGCTAAACATAAACATATCAGGTCTTATTCTTAAAATGCTAAACATAAACAGCTGTCTTCCTACTTCCTCCCTGTAGTTACCTCTTCCCTGTGTACTTCTTTTCCATGCATTCCTGGGCCCTGAGCTATCTCCCTGTGCGTATGCTGCCCTTCTGTTCTCTTATGATTGTTCTAGGTTTTAAGGAATGTATCTACCTGATGTAAATGTTTACCCTGTATGCTTTGTCTGTTGTTTGGCTGGAAGTCATGGGAGTGAGTTCAATACCAGACCTGAAGTATAGCTAGCAGCCATAGGCTTGGGAGTCTCACCAGGTTCTATCAGACCAGGAAACCTGATCGTTTTTATAATTTTGAGTTTTGTTGCACATTTTTCTCCCACTTTTTCCAGGATCTCCCTTACAGATCCCTTTCTGAGTGGTTGACAGTGGTAGCTGGGCACCATCTAGTTCTTCTGGTCTCGTGGTTACATAGTCTGAGGTTTGCACGGTCTTCCAGTCCTCTGGACTAATTGTTTCCATGCGTTTTTGGTTTTCTTTGTTCTTCTTTGCTCTGGACTAGGAGAGACCCATTGTATCTAGATGGCTGCTTCTAAGCTTTTAAGACCCCAGTCGCTATTCATCAAAGTAGAATGTAGAACAATGTTTGTATGTGGTATGTTATGCCAGTTGAGCTTGATGTCTTTTACGACATCCCAAGCCCACAGCTCCAACAACTTGTTCCATCAGGGTGGTTGACTGCAGATAAGAAGTTACCATAACTTTGCCCCCTGTTAGTTATGGAAACTAGATGATTACCTTTATGAAGTGGTATTCATTATTTTAGAAAAGGAAAACTCATGATTTTTCATTTTGCAAATACCTGGGCAAAGCCAATATTTATGAATTATGTGCTTTTGCTTAAATCTAAAAAGTTGTAGCTAAATGTTTTCATATTGCTCTCTAGAGTTAACAAATTCTAATTTGATGATCCTTTTTTTTTAGTAGGACATATGAGTATTCGATTTCTATGACAATGAGTACATTAATAGTGTTTGTAAATTAATAAAAGCAGTACTTTTTTCCAAAAAACTTTTTGAGCTGGCATGTTGTTGTTGTTGTTGTTGTTAGGTGCCATGGAGTTGTGTCTGACTCATAGCGACCGTATGCACAGCAGAACGAAATACTGCCTGGTCCTGCGCCAGCTCCATGATCCTTGCTATACTTGAGCCCATCGTAGCAGCACTGTGTTATTCCATCTTGTTGAGGGCCTTCCCCTCTTTCGTCGACCCTCCACCTTACCAAGCATGACATCCTTCTCCAGGGAGTGGTCCCTTCTGACAACATGACCAAAGTAGATGAGATGAAGTCTGGCCATCCTTACTTCCAAGGAGCAACTTGGCTGCACTTCCTTCAGGACAGATCTGTTCTTTTAGCAGTCCATGGTACTTTCAGCATTCTTCACCAGCACCACAACTCAAAAGCATGAATTCTTCTTTGGTCTTCCTTATTCATTGTCCAGTTCTCACATGCATGTGAGGCGATTGAAAATATCATGGCTTGTGTCAGGTATACCTTAGTCCTCAAGGAGACATCCTTGTTCCTCAGCACTTGAAAGAGGTCCCTTGCAGACAGCTTGCCCAGTGCTATATGCCCTCTAATATCCTGACTGCTGCTTCCATTGGCATTGAATGTAAACTAAGCAATGTGAAGTCTTTGACAACTTCAATCTTTTCTTCATTTATCGTGATGCTGCTTATAGGTCCAGTTACGAAGATTTTTGTTTTCTTTGTATTGAGATGTAATCCATACAGCAGACTGGATTCTTCAGTCTTCATTAGTAAGTGCCTCAAGTCATCCTCACTTTCAGCAAGCAAAGTTGTGTCATTAGTGTATGTTGTTATTATGTGCCGTCGAGTCGGACCGACTCATAGCGCCCTTTCCTTGGGTTTCCGAGGCAGTATCACTACAGAAGTGGATTGCCTAGTCTTCCTTCTGAGGAGTGGCTGGTGGGTTTGAACGCCAGCCTTCTGATTAGCAGTCAAGTTTCTTAGGCACGGGAGCTCTGGTAGCATAGTGGCTAAAGCACTTGACTGCTAACCAGAAGGCTGGCGGTTCAATCCCACCAGCCACTCCTCGGAAGGAAGGTTGGGCAATCCTACTTCCGCAGTGATACTGCCTCGGAAACCCAAGGAGGGGTCGCTATGAGTCGGGGCCGACTCGACGGCACATGACAACAACAACAACAACAGCCTTAGGCACTATGCTACCAGAGCTCCTAGTTTTGTATAGCATATAGCAGGTTGTTAATGATTCTTCCTCCAATCTTGAGCTGGCATAGTTAGGAATTTTTATTATTTTTCTAAAACTTGGTTGCAAGAATCTTTTGGTCAGAGAATAAGTTAATGTCAGAATAGACACTACAGATCTTTTCTGAGTAATCATCTTGTATTTGCTGCAGTGATAGGTATTTACTATGCAGGACCTATTTATGTAGTGGATAGTTCTAGAATATTCTTTTTTCATGTTGCCCATGAATTTCCAAGACTCTTTCCACAAAATGGTATTTTTTCTTGTAGGTAGTCCACATTTTTGATGCATTTGTAGTCTTTTAAATTTTGATACAACCATACTAGTTTCTGGTTTTTTATTTGTCCATAAGCTCTATGTTACTTCCTAAGTCTTAAATGTTAGATTGTTTGATTTGATTCTTGATGTTATGTTATGATATGGGATTTTTTTTTTTTTTTTTTTTGCTGTTTAAGAATATAATTGTGAGATAGTATCAGTGACCTCTAAGTAATGTTGCAAACTGATGAATTATTTTTTCAAATAGCCCCTGAAGACTTAAACTCATTCTGAAGAATAATTATAAAATATTATCAGTGACATACAGGTGAATACACAAATCAAGTAAAATTACCATTTTCTCATGTGCCTATCTTAAAGAATATCTTATTGCCCTTGCCTCCCACGTACTTTTGTAGATTTCACAGGTCTGCAAAGGGCAAACATAAAGACAATTTAACCATGGTGTGTGTTGTATGTATTACATTAGCGATAGTTTTTATTTTAAATTCATCGGCCACATTCCAGAAGATCAGAGGTGGAGATAATGTCTGAAGCTTCCACGCTGGTCTGATGCAAGGACAGGGCTGTTCCCACGTACCTCTCTATTCTCTGGTCTCTGGACCTTCTTGTCAGATGGCAGCAGCTCTAACAGTTGTGTTAAGACTAAGAGACTTGCATTTGAATAAAGATCTAGTTATTTTATTACTGTTGTATTAAAACTAGTCATTTATAATCAAATCACCTTTATGATATTATTAAATATTTACAAAGATGACTTATTCTAGAATGTAAAAGCATTATCTTAAAAAGTTACTTAAGTGTGTATATTATTATTAAATACAGACACTTAAATGACTGCAGGAGAAAGATGTAGCAGTCAGCTTCTATAAAGATACGTCGTCGTTGTTGTTGTTGTTATGTGCCGTCGAGTCGGCCCCGACTCATAGCGACCCCTCCTTGGGTTTCCGAGGCAGTATCGCTACGGAAGTAGGATTGCCCAACCTTCCTTCTGAGGAGTGGCTGGTGGGTTTGAACTGCCAGCCGTCTGGTTACCAGGCAAGTGTCTTAGCCACTATGCTACCAGAGCTCCTAGAGGTCTGGTCTATAAAGATATACAGACTTGAAAATCCTAATAGGCAGTTCTTCTCAGTCCTATAGGATTGCTTATGAGTCAGAATCAATTCAACGGTGATGAGTATATTCTTAAAGCCTTGCATATGTAAAACAGAGATCAAAACTCTTGTTTTTCTGAGTATATGCTGCTCCAAAAAACCAAACCAAACTCCTGCCGTGGAATCGATTTCTGACTCATAGTGATCCCTCCTTGGATTTCCCAGGCGGTATCTCTACGGATGTAGATTGCCTGAACTTCCTTCCGAGAGGTGACTGGTGAGTTTGACCCACCAGCCTTCTGGTTAGCAGTCAGATGCCTTAGTCACTATGCCACCAGAGCTCCCAGCTAGTAGAGTACTTTGTTGTTGTTGTTGTTATGTGCCGTTGAGTCGGACCCGACTCATAGCGACCTCTCCTTGGGTTTTCGAGGCAGTATCACTATGGAAGTAGATTGCCCCATCTTCCTTCCGAGGAGTGGCGGGTGGGTTTGAACCACCAGCCTTCTGGTTAGCTGTCAAGTGCATTAGGCACTATGCTACCAGAGCACTGTAGTTGGTGATAAAAATTCACGTGCTTTAAATTTGTATATCTGCCTTATGTACTTTATTTGCTTCTTCAGGACCAATACATCTCAACAAGATAGAGTAGGAGGGACACAAAGACATATTCAAGGAATATTACAGAAACATTCATGAAAGTTTGGTCAGGCAGACAGATCCAAAATAGAAGTGCCCTGGCATGAGCCAGGGCCAGAGACATTTTAGTAACTTTAAGATTTTCAGTATTTTCTCATTGGAGCCTAAAGGTTCTTAATTGTGTGTATTTTAATATTTGAAAGCATTTTTAAGGTTTCAGTGAGCTGTATGGAAACCTCTTTCTGTCTCTGCACTAATAAGACATACTCTTAAGTTCTCATACTTGATAAGGCCTTATGTGTGATTTTAGTTAAGTGGGTGTGCAAAAACAGTGCTATGCACATTCCTATTTCAAAATCAACACTGAAAGTTTTGTAGAGAGAGTTTGTGCCCTGCCGGAGGTACCTTAAGGAAATTACTCTGATGACCACTTTTAGAGTCTGGAGAGTACTTTAAGATACATACATGATTGTATCACAACTACAAACTTGTATTGCTACAGTTCCGAGATTCTCAGCTGGGAAGGTAATTGGGAAGATGTTTGGGTATTTTTGGTTGTCAGAATGCTTGGAGGCATTGCTGGCATTGACGTGCAGGGCAGTGCTAAACGGCTTGTGATGTAAGGGACACTCTCATACGAGTAAGAATTGCCAGCCCCAAATGCAGCGGTCCTCTGTTGAGAAGCACCAAAGTCTTACTTCTTTTCTTGTAACACTCCTTCTTTTTAGTACAGTTTAAATAAGGATTTAATTTAAAATAATGCCACTTGATAAGTCTGTGCCAGGTTTGCGATGTTTTTGCTATAATAGAATATTTTAGATGTGTAGTTTGGCAATGTTGTGAATCAAGAGGGAGAGGAAAAAAGCGAGTTTAGTTTTTATTAACAACTAGGATTAGAAGTGACAGAGGTAGAACCAGGCACACAGGTGAATGATGAATCCTTAAAATAAAAACAGTGTTAAGATCCTTCTTTTCTCTGGAAAGAAATAATGAATGAGTTTCTATTTGGACACAAAGAGAATAGACAGTGTGGAAAGTCAGAAGTTTATTAATCATCAACAATCCAAACTGTAGCTTTTTTTTTTTTTTTAAAGAAAAAGTTGAGATTAATGGAGAAAACAAATCACAGAACAAAATGTTTTAAGCACTTCAGCGTTTTAGTTATCTGTACCAGATGCCATGATATCTCAGTTGTTCGAATCATGCCTGTGAGCTAGCAGCTACAATTGAGGAGGAAAAGAAAAGGAATGAAATGTTAATTAAAGAAGGAAAAATAAATGAAAAGCAGATGGAAAGAAGGCAGCATGTCAGAAAATGGCAGCTCCACCATCCTTCTGTGCCCTTAGTACAAAAACCTTGGCAGCATTCCTGACTTCCTCTCATTCTTTCATACCTAACCTGTCTGTAATCCAGCAGCAAATCAGAGAAATCCTATTTTGAAAATGTATCTAGAATCCAGTTTTCATACCTCTCCTACTACCTGGGCCAAGCCACCATCATCTCTTGCCCAAACTGGGCCATTAGCCACCTAAGAGGTCTTCTTGCCTCTACCTTACTCCCCTATAGGCTCTTTTCAATCTAAATCACATTAAGTCACTATTGTCTTGAGCTTTCCAGCTCTTGGTTTAGTGAAAAATGCACATTGTCAAACCCAGTACTTAATCACCCTCCCATCCCCTCCCCATCCCACATCTTTCTGAGGTCCTCTCCACCACTTTCCCTTTCACTCCCTGTACAGCAGCCACATTAGTGTCCTTGCCTCCTCAAATCCCCAGGTACGTTGCCTTTGTGGGACTTCTCACTCCATGGCCCCACTTCCTTATAATGCTCCTTCCCCATACCCACTAGGCTTTCAGGTGTTCTCCTTCTGCTTTTCTGCAGTTGTCCTCTTCAGTATGAGACACACTGTTGGATTTGCAGGCATAGTGATAGCGATAGAGATAGTATCTTTCTCTCTGGCTTTATTTTTCCCTAAAGCACTTTCATCTTGTAAGGCTGCGATAAAGAAAAGAAGAGGCACAAAGAGCGGGATAAAGAAAAGTCTTATTCTG
>NW_006921875.1:447050-457712 GCF_000298275.1 Orycteropus afer afer
GGAGAGGTGGAGGTTTATATGGTTGCATAGTGGACCTGAGTGGGGGCAGAGGGAAAAAGGTGGGAACCAATCAGGTGGAAGCACCTCATTAGCATAGTTGTTAAGGGAGGGGGGAAGAACCTGTGCTGGTTCGAAATAAGGTGGGAACCAGTCAGGTGGAAGCTGCATCCGGGTTGGCCTGTTTGTAACTTCTACCTGCTCAATCTTTTACCTGCCTGACTGGCGCCGCGTTCTCGCCTGACACATCTGTAAAGCACTTTCATTATATTTCACTTAATTGTTTATTGTGGGTGTCCCCCTAGAGGCAGGGATTTCTGTTCTGTTCACTACTCAAGAACAGTGTTTGGAATACAGTAAGTGCTCACCAAAGGAGAGGCAGGAATAAGAAGCTGGTGAAACATGGTTTAGAAACCGTAGCAAAGACCAACATTGTCAGACCTTGGCTGACTTACCTAACCTCCTTGAACTCTGTCATGTTAATTGAGGATGCTATGACTTACATATAGAGCATTGTAAAAATGCACTGTATATACACATGAGGTCTTAGCCCAGTGCCTGCTGGTCCTCATGATAGTTATTAATGGAAGTGACGATACTGAAGATTCTCATGAGGAGAAGACAGACTAAGGGAAATGGTGGAAGATTCTATACAGCATAATAAAAGGACAATTGAAACCCCTAACATTACATTCACTCCTAGAGGCAGAGTGTTACACAAGACCTGTCCGAGGTACCTGTGTGGTGATCAGTATGTGTTTATGGAACAGGTGATCAGGTATGCCCATGGTCAGGAGCCATTAACCTCACCACTGGTTTACAGCCACATACACATTTTTAGCTTCGTAATGATCTCAAGCCTTGAAGGAGGGGATCAATTATGTTCAATATACAGTGTATACTAAGGAAGGACCTGTTAAATATATATATGAGAATGGTGCTCAGTATTAAACATGAAAGGAATGGAATGGATACCATGAGCTAACTTTTGGTTACCTAAAGTTTTAAGGTGCTCTAATGGTGCAATGATTAAGTGCTAGGTTGCTAACCAAATGGTTGGTGGTTCAAATCCATCCAGCGCTCCATGGGAGAAAGACAGTGCTCTACTTCTGTAAAAGTTATAGCCTAGAAAACTCCATGGGGGCAGTTGTGTGCTGTCACATAGGGTTGCTATAAATTGAAATCGACTTGAGGGCACCTAACAACAGCAACAACAAAAACAGCATCTAAAATTTTACTTAACTGAGTATTTACTGGCTAAAAGTTTATGTTGGTTTTGGCTAGCACTGAGCTCTCTAACAAGATGCAAGCTATAGAATACATTCCCTATGCCAATCATGAATAAAAGATAGCTTAGATGACCAGAAGCTCTCTTAAATACAGTGCCTTTGGTTGCTTATGGTGATCAGGTGAGTATGGTTAAACAGTTTAAAGAAAAGAAAAGAAAACCCACCAAACTATCCTTATTAAAGTACTGGGGTAAAATATCAAAGCACAGTTCTTTATGGCAGTGGGCAGGAGTATATTTTTCCAGTATGAACAGTGTCCTTAAAGTGCATGCTTCTTGATTTGTGACAATTAAAACACAAAGTTACAATGTAAGCAAGTCTTCTGGGCCAAGGAAGGAAAGATAATTTATTGTGATCAAGTTCATAAAGATATAGGAGAATTATGCTTGATGGTATGTCTTTGTGCTAGAAACATTTAGAATATTACAGTGGGAGTGGCATGATTTTCATACATTATGAATGACTCCAGATGACTCTTAAGGCATATGTTGCAGATAGGGCCATCTCCATAGATTGCTATTTAGAAACAACTATGTCATATGCATTTACAAGAAATGATTTTTATCTTCTCATTATTTTGCTATACTGTGAATATACTTTACAAAAAAATTTAATGGAATAATTGTAGCTCTTTCTAAACATCTCTCATGAAAACATTTGCGTTTTACTGCACATTTTTTGTTCTGTTCTTCAAAGAGAACTGTGTGGCCAAAGTAAGTAAGCCTACCTTTCTACATCAGGAGGTTGAAAAATGGAATAATGTAATGGGGTCAAAATGTGTTTGCATTCAACACAGAATTGATATACGTAAAAGAGGGACAATTAAATTTTAGAATGCTCAGCAATACTGTGTGGTTTGGACTATTAACAAAGCTAATTTATTTGTTCTTAGGCATGATGCAATTCCAAAGCAAAAGTTTGATGTCATTCAAATCAGTCTGCTTTCAATTGGAGAGCATAATGAAGGCTGAGTAAAGATTAGTAAGAAATCTATTTTATTGTAGATAATAAATCTGAGAAGACAGTGCTCAGCATGGACTGAAGTTGATCTGGCCTGGAGTTGCTTTATGAATAGTCCTTTGAGCAAACTCTGGAGTTCTGTGTGTGGTTTTAAATCACTGTCAATTTGTAGGCAGGTACATATTACAATTGTCTGTTTTTCTTTTTAGGGCTCATGTAATCAAAGAAGTTTCTTTGTTGTATGTATCTTTACAGAACACAACAGGAGTTGAAAATGAATCAGGTGAGTTCAAAAATTAAGAATTTATGCAAATACGTTACCTGGATATTAGACCAATTCAGGATTTTTAAATGATAGTAACATTTTAAATGATAGTAACACTGTTCATCCCACCCAGAATTTCATTTTTGTTTCTTAATACCCTTAACTAAGGAGGCCTGGTGGTACTGTGGTTGAATATTTGGCTGCTAACCGAATGGTCAGCAGTTTGAACCCACCAGCAGCTCCGTGGGAGAAAAGAGCAGATGATCTGTTCCTGTAAAGATTACAGCCTAGGAAACCCTGTGAGCAGTTCCATTCGGCTCATGTATAGGGTTGCTGTGAGTCAGACAGTGCACATAACAACAATAACATTAACTAGCTCGTTATTTTCTTTGTGTGTGTGTGTATGTGTGTGTAACGGAGTGTGCATTGTTTTGGCATGAGTGGGCATTCTGTGTATTCACATTTTATATCTGTTCTTGCTGAAAACAAGTTTAAGCTTTGGAACCCTTAGTTGAGGATTCATTTTTACACATCTTAGTTCTTTTTCACCTCTCCTTTGCCACATCCTAGCATGCTTTTTTGTTTTGAAGCTTATTAGCTTTCTATTTTATTTTTTTAAACACATTTTATATTGTAATTATCCATTGGTTGAAGATAGAAGATTGAAAGTTACTTTTTGAGACTGAGACTAATGAAATGAGAAACTTCAAGTGTTCTGTCTCTGGAAAACCTCTCCATAGAATGAAAACAAGAGGGAACATATTTTAATGTAAGATACATTTCTCCTTATAGGAGGGTGTGGAAATTACCTGGAAATTAAACTATTCTGCTATGGTTATTTTGTAGCCTCAAGGGTGTTCTGATAAGTAGAACCAATTTTGTGGATTTAATTTATTCTAGAGTTGTATTCTTGTTTTATTGGCCTGAATATCTTTGTACTTGCAGTGATAGAAATTTATGGGTATCAGAAACAGTTTCTTTGAAAGCATCATAAAAACATTAAAAAATATGAAGGATAAAACTTAAAAATGTGAATTATATAATTTTCAGTGTTTAGTTTAAAATTATAAGGCTTGAAAACATTTTGTATCCTTCATCAGCTAAAACTGTGAGCACTTTTTTTTTTTTTAATATTATTCACAGGTACTTCTAACTGTTTTTACAGGTGGATCACAAGTCCTCTAAGTCCCATTTAATTAGGTGGCCAAATTTAATAAATTCAATTCCATGTTGTATTGAGAGGTTTGAAAAGTTTAGAAATGAATTCTTTTGATTTCTTTTCATTACTTTCCTTATCAGAAATACGTTTATTCTAATACAGAGGACCATACATCATAAAAAATGAATCTGGTGAACACATGGGGCACATGGTTTCTATTATTTTAAAACTTGCAGATTTACTGACATGCTTTTGAAGGCAAATTATTTTTGAAATGGTGAGGGGGGAGGGAAAAGAGAACAGAGTGGATTTTCATCATCATCGTCCATCAAAGTTATATGCCGTATGTATGTCATAGGTTTCATTTATTTTCCTATTTTAAGATTGATTCTTAATATGAACTTAGTCATCCAGAGGCAGTTGCTTTTCTCCGGCCTGGAAACTGTTAGAGGGCTCTAGGTTCTCGGGTAGGATATGGTTGTGAATGCTTTCACAGGGGAGTCTGAGTAGTCAGATGTTGCTTTTGTATCACTGGTAAATAAACATTTATTTGAGTTGGCTACAACTTTAAACATTAGACCTCATAATACTGTAATTCTTATACTGTTTTGGGCCATTACAATCTTATTTCTAAAGCACAAACCTGTGTGATGCCTCACACTTTCATTTTAATATTCTGCTTATATCAAGTGAACGTATGCTTTGAAAAGTCCACATGCCATTCAAAAGAGTTGTAGTAATAGCCATTTCTTTTCTTGGCTGCTTTTACACTTTCTTTTTGCTTTTGACAAGTTTTAATATCAAATCTGCAGAGAGTTGCCTTTGATGCCAGATGCCAAATATCAATGGAAAAGTGTCCTCTTATGTTTCTAATGGTTAGCACATTTCTGATTTGGATGTAATTTAAATGGTCTGGCTGTAATGAAACTTTTATTTGGATTATAAAATTTGTCCACTTTTGTGAGTAAAATTTTCAGCATCTTTAGTTATGCTTTCATTATTTGAGGAATGTTGTTGTTGTTGTTAAGTGCCGTCGAGTCGTTTCTGACTCATAGCGACCCCATGCACAGCAGAACGAAACTGCCAGATCCCGCGCCAGCCCCACAATCCCTGCTATACTTGAGCCCATCATTGCAGCCACTGTATCAATCCATCTCGTTGAAGACCTCCCCCTCTTTCGTCGACCCTCTACCCTACCAAGCATGACATCCTTCTCCAGGGAATGGTCCCTTCTTAAAACATGACCAAAATAGGTGAGACGAAGTCTGGCCATTCTTGCTTCCAAGGAGCATTCTGGCTGCACTTCCTCCAGGACAGATCTGTTAGTTCTTTTAGCAATCCATGGTACTTTCAGCATTCTTCGCCAGCACCACAACTCAAAAGCATCAACTCTTCTTCGGTCTTCCCTGTTCATCGTCCAGCTCTCACATGCATACAAGGCGACTGGAAATATCATGGCTTGTGTCAGGCGCACCTTAGTCCTCAAGGAGATATCCTTGCTCCTCAGCACTTGAAACAGTTGAGGAGTATTAGTTGTATGATATTTAGACCTGATCATTATACCATGGGAGCTCTGGTAGCATAGTGGCTAAGACACTTGCCTGCTAACCAGACGGCTGGCAGTTCAAACCCACCAGGCACTCCTTGGAAGGAAGGTTGGGCAATGCTACTTCCATAGTGATACTGCCTCGGAAACCCAAGGAGGGGTCGCTATGAGTCGGGTTTGACTCGATGGCACATAACAACAACATTATACCATGGGAGTGCTGGTAGCCTAAGGCACTTGACTGCTAACCAGAAGGCTGGTGGTTCAAACCACCAGCTACTCCTCAGAAGGAAGGTTGGGCAATCTACTTCCATAGAAGTACTGCCTCTGAAACCCAAGGATGGGTTGCTATGAGTCGGGTCCGACTCCATGGCACATAACAACAACAACAGCAATTATACCACGGAATGAAAGTGAGTGTTTTTCAGTAATTGCCCTGATAATTTTTAAAATTAACAAGTGTTTCAGTACATGTTATGTCTTCTCCTCTCTTGCATTTATTCTTTTTATTTTGAGCCAGTGAAAATGAACTATAAATGCTTGGGAAAACTTCAAAATAACTCTGTATAAAAATTCAAATATTAAAAGGAATAGTTTTCATTTGAATCAGATTGACATAATTAAAATCTCTGTGGCTGTTTTAGGGTTAGATTATTCTTTCTAGGGACTGACCAACATTGCTTTGATGAATGTTAGCCATCAGATCTAAGACACATTTGATGGGCTTGGTCTCCAAAACAGTAGCACAGAATCATCACATTCATATCTATCTGACAGTTGAGTTTTAGGGAAAGAGTTTGCAAGTGATTCCTATGGAAGAAACAACAGAGCCCAAAGCTGCCAGTGTTCTAAGTGGGGACTGTTGCAGCATATTCTGAGTTTAGTCCTGTCACTGTGTTGTAAGTCCTTCCTGGTATAACAGTTCGCCAGGCACTAACTCTAGCTCTGGGACTCTTTGAAGCCCCCAGACCCACATGTTCTTTGCCTTTCTCTTCTGTTTTGTAGTACACTCTATATTTACCCCTTTCGTAAACAAAAACCCAAACAAACTCACTGCCATCGAGTGGGTTCTGACTCATAGTGACCCCTCCTTGGGTTTCCGAGGCCGTATCACTACAGAAGTAGATTGCCCAGTGGGTAGAATTTTTTATCTTTCCAGTTTAGATCTCAACTTGCCCTGCTTGTGAGTCTTTTTTCCTCCTAACTGGGCCCCTGCCTGGGCGCAGGCAAGAGAAACAATCATTATTATTTCCTTCTCTCTTTCTCCATTTTGTGTTTTCTTCACTTTCAAATCATGGCTATCCTTTGTTTGCTTCTTTAACATTCCATGCCTGTTGCAGTTGTTAACTTTTGAGATTCCCACTATTTGCCTTCTCCAGCTTTCCTAGAAGTATCTAAGAAAAGTAAGAAATTTATAAGTGACTCATTGAATATAGAGTTTGGAATGCCTTATTTTATTACAGATGAGATGAGCTAATTGCCATATTGCAGATACATGTTCATAGTAGCTTAAGGTAGATCCACTGGAGTTTAGTACCACTTGTTTTCTATTGAGTGCTAAGACATGCCAGGCTTCTATTAAATGTTGTATGTACTAAACCCTGTGCCATTGAATTGATTCTGACTCATGGCAGCCTCATGTGTTACAGAGTAGAACTGTACTGTAGAAGAGCTCTGTAGGGTGTTCAAGGCTCTAAGAAGTATGGATATTATAACCGTCACTTTATAGATGAAAACACTAAAGTCCAGAGAGGTGCCTGTGGTTTGCCCATGGTCAGACAAGCAGTAAGTAAGTGAAATAGCTCTGATGCAAACTCAGGCCTGTCAGATTCCAAAGCTCGAGTTCTTGGTCACCATGCTGTACTTCTGGATCAATTAGGGTAAACTAGGTTATGTTGAGATGACAGCCACTTCAAAATCTTAGTGGTGTAACACTGCAGTGGTTTATTTCTTATTCTTGCTACGTAACCAGTGTGGATTGGTATGGGGTTATGCTATTGCAGAACTCAAGGACCAAGGATGATGACTTTTTCTCAACAGATAGCACCTCTGCTCACATTCATTGGCCAGAGTTAGTCACTTGGCCACACCTAACTTAAAACTTGGATTGACCAACAGTGCTGTCCCATCAAGTGCCTGGGAGAATTATATTTGTGTACAACCCCATGATTTAATATAACTGCCTTGATTACTGATTTATTGAGTCATGCTTAGTTGTTTTTTGTTTTTTAAAGAATCTTTGCATGACCCCAATTGTTATTAATATTTGGAACTTAACTATCATTATAGAGTAGGAGCTCTGATGGCATAGTGGATAAGGCATTTGACTGCTAACTGGAAGGTCAGCAGTTCAGACATACCAGCTGCTCCATAGAAGGAATATGAGGTGATCTACTTTTGTAAAGATTTACAGCCTCGGAAATCCAATAGGGGTGGCTGTGAGTTAGAAACGACTTGATGGCAGTGAGTTTGTTTTTTTGGTTTTTCATCATTATAGTGGCTTATGATTATAGCCTTTTAATATACTGTATTGGTATTAACCAATGTTATTGTTGTTGTTAGGTGCCACATTAACTATTGGTTAATGAGATTGCTTTTCATTAACCAATAGCAAGGCAATTGAACCTTCCAGATTTGCTTTAAAGACTAGTAAAACAACAAAAGCTTTTAATCTCTGGATGCTGCAAATCTGAGTTCATTGGACAATGAGAATTATAACAAGCCGTCCATAGTTCTGCTATCTCAGCTGTCCCGAATTCATTCATTTTTTTATTCATTGAGTAGTTTTCAACCCTACAAAACAAATATCTTAAAAAAAAAAAAAAAAAGATCAGGTTTACTGGCCCAATAGAGACTGGTGAGACTCCCAAGACTATGACCCCTTGTTACCCTTCAGGTCTGGAACTGAACTCACTGCTGAGGCTTCCAGCCAAACAATAGACAGGCATACGGGGGGAACATTTACATCAGGTAGATACACTCCTTAGAACAGTCAATCCTGGGAGAACAGAGTGTCGGTGTTTGCACAGGGAGATTGCAGCGGGGGTTAGGGGGGTGGGGTGTGTGCAGGTCAGGGGCAGGAATGTATAGGAAAGAAGGACACAGGGAAAAGGTAACTACAGGGAGAAAGTGGAAAGAGAGATGTTACTTGTAGTCAATGTCATGAAAACAAAATGTATATGAACTTTTGTATGGAAAATGAATTTGCTTTGTAAACTTTCACCCAAATCACAATAAAAATTAAGAAAAAAAATTTTTCAACCCTGACTACATCCCAAGGATAGGTGTTGTGGATTCTGCAGTGAATGAGATAGACAAGGGCTTTGCAACTTACAGCTGTGTAGAAGGAGACAGTTAAAAAGCAGGAGGAGGAGGTAACTTCGTGTAGTTCAAGATGCCTTGAAGGCAGTGAAACTGAGAACGTTGGGGGAGAGAGGAGGAGGGTCCCTGGATTACCTGGTTGGAGAAGGCTGTTCTGAGGAGGTGATTGATGTTAGAACTAAGACTCAAATAATTACAAGGAACCAGCTAAATGAAGATCTAGGGTAAGAAAATTCTAGGCAGAGTAAACAAAAAACAGTAAGTGCAGAGACCCTCAGGTGGGAATGAACTGGCTGATTGATGGCTCAGAGAGCAAGCCAGGGATTGGGGCTTGCAAGCATATGGCGCTCTGACAACATGACGCTGGTGTGAGAGGCAAGGGCTCAAAGGGCCATGGGAAGGAGTTTAGATTTTACTCAAGTGTAGGGAGAAGGCACTGGACAATTGACATAATCTGATTTTTTAGAATATTACTCTTACTGTGGTGTGAGGCTGGATTGTAAGGGGCCAAGAGTGTGTAATATATTTTTCATTACTGAGATTAGCACTATATTTGACTACAGTTTCTTCAGTACAACAGCTGAATGGACCTGCCACCTTTTTGAAAGAGGGTACTTTTTTTTTTTTAAATGTACTTTGTATGTTTCAGAACTATTTGGCTGCTGGCTGCTGTTCTTTTTCAAAGATGGTATGTAAGTTTTTTTGTTATACTTCCCCATCTGTTTGTTGTTATTACAGTCATACTCATTTCTTAATCAAATATAATGTAATGCTGTATCCATTTAGTGAACTGAAACTTGTTTAATTTTTTTTTCCCCCTATTGTTTACCCCCAGAAAAATAGCTTAAGAAGACTTGTTCTTAAACAAGGCTTAAAAAGAAAGAATCGTTCATAGAATTTTAGAGCCGGATTCTTGGATTGTCCTTTGCTGGTAACAATAATTACTATGGTGATTATCATTAGTCTATTCTAGCAATAGAAGTTCCTGGGTGGTGGAAATGGTTAAAACACTAGACTGCTGTCGTAAGGTTGGAGACTCGAAGCTACCCAGAGGCACCTCAGAAGAAAGGCATGGTGACCTGCTTCTGAAAAATCAGCTCTTAAAAGCCCTGTGGATCACAGTTCTACTCTGACACACTGAGGTCACTATGCATCGGAATTGGCTTGAGGACAACTGGTTTGTTTCTTCATTCTAGCACTAATATGCGTCTTAATGTACTATGAAGAATTCTTTATAGTGAGCAATATTTAGTCTAATCTCTGCTGTCACCCACTGCAGTTGCTCTCCAGGGTTAATTTTGATCAAATCCATATTTAAGAAACTGGCTGGTTTAATTAAGTAGATTAAAACTAAAGTAATAATTTATGATTATTCTCCTACTGAAATGAGTCAAAGGAGTTACTTTTATAATATATAAACTTAAACATCAGTAAAACGTACTTTTTTTTTTTTTTTTTAGTCAAAGTACTTTGTACATGTCTTTTTCAGATGGTGCGTGCGGCCTTAGGTAATGGCATCCTATGCCAGTGTTGTGTTGTACAGTGGAGTTACCTTACTGATTCCAGTGAATATTTATCTAGGAGTGTGGATGGGAGAGGGTGTGTCGAGAGAGCGGAGGATGCTTGTTCTGAGGCCCAGGTGTGCCCAGAGCAGAGTGAATGAGGGGTGAGTGGCGGGCAGGGTCAGAGGGAGTTGGTGTCAGATCTTGTAGGTCATTGTAGGACCAGACAGAGTAGGTTTTGCTGAGAGAGATGTGAAACCTTTAGAGGGTTTTGAACAAAAGGAGTATTTGATTTGGGATAAAAAAAATGTTAATTTTTTAAAAAACCTTTCTATTTGATTATATCAGTGCTTTTATTCTTTAAACTATTTTCTTGGTGTATTAACATTTCATTTTAATATGATGTAAAGAGCGTGTAGGATTTCTTTCGTTATTTTACCTGTAAAAATCAACCTTGAGGTATAATTTGCATATCATAAAAGTTACCCTTTTAAGTGGATAGTTTCAATTTTGACAAATATATACCCCATTGGGGAGCTCTGGTAGCATAGTGGCTAAAGCACTTGACTGCTAACCAGAAGGCTGGCGGTTCAAACCCACCAGCCACTCCTCAGAAGGAAGAT
>NW_006921875.1:463167-465719 GCF_000298275.1 Orycteropus afer afer
GGGTAGCTAGAGGCCATGGTCTCAGTGGTTCCACCAGGCTCTATTGGACCAGCAAACCTGGTCCCAATAAGCCATGGTATTTTCAATCGTCTCATGTGTGTATGAGAGCTGGACAATGAATAAGGAAGACCGAAGAAGAGTCGATGGTTTTGAGTTATGGTGTTGGCAAAGAATGTCGAAAGAACTATGGACTGCTAAAAGAACTAACAAATCTGTCCTGGAAGAAATGCAGCCAGAATGCTCCTTGGAAGTGACAATGGCCAGACTTCGTCTCACCTACTTTGGTTATGTTGTCCAACCAAAGTCACTGGAGAAGGGTATCATGCTTGGTAAAGTGCAGGATCAATGAAAAATGGGAAGGCCCTCTGCAAGATGAAGTGACACGATGGCTACAATGATGGGATCAGGTATAGCAAGGATCGTGGAGCTGGCACAGGACCAGGCAGTGTTTTGTTCTTCTGTACATATGGTCATTATGAGTTGGAGACGACTTGACGACACTTAACAACAACAGAATTTCAAATGAGTGGAATCATACAGTGTGTGCTCTTCTGCAAATGTCTTCTTTTGGTCAGCTTAATGTTTTTGAGATTCATCCATATTGTTGAGTGTATCAGTAGTTTATTCCATTTGTGGGAAGTTTTCTTTTTTTTTTTCCCCTAACAGGAAACCATCTTAACATCTAGATAAATCTACCCATAATTGTTTTTCTGAAGAGTTGATGAAACTTTTGATTTTCACTTAAATTTTAGGCATTCCCCTTTTTTCTAATTCTAAAGATATATAAAATTGAAACCACTTTACCAGTTTTAGCTAATTAATATAAATTATACTTTTTATAGATAATTAGAAATACAAATTTGATTTTTCAGACTTCCGTAGGATGAAATTTAGTGTAAAAGGCTGAATGTTTTAAAAATCTTAAAAAAAAAAAAAAGCCAAACTTACCACCATTGAGTCAGATCTGACTCATATGACCCCTTCTTGGGTTTCTGAGACAGTGTCACTGCCCAATCTTCCTTCTGAGGAGTGGCTGTTGGGTTTGAACTGCCAGCCTTCTGGTTAGCAGTCAGTTGCCTTAGACATTATGCCACCCAGAACTCTTTTAGAAATCTAGCAGTCTGATATAAAAACATTGTTATTTTATCTAACTAATAACTTGAAAGGTGTAACTGAAAAAAAGACTTTCAAGTAAGAAAATTCCTACCAGTTATGACTTAAACTTCTTTTAATGGATGTGTGATTTAGGAAATTAACATGGTAACTAATGGTGTATAGAACAAACAAACCACATCAGACTTTAAAGGCTCTCATCCCACAGTTTGTTCCTTTGACTGAAGATAGTTTGAGAAGTTACAACTAAATTTTATCAGTAACACTGGCAAGAAGCACAAAGCCCTGTTTGCCTCACCTCTCACCTGTATCAGAAGCTTCTAGGTTAGGGTGCCAGATTGAGAGAGCCTTTAGCTGCCTAAATTTCTTTGCCTCCCGGGAACCTTGAAAGTCTCTCTGAAGGCAGGAGAGGAACCATTGGGTTTTGTTTAGAACACTTTTAAAAAGGGTTTAGAACCAGAATCCTTTATAGCATGACATCAGGAAGCCGTAAGTTGAACATAGAATAGACTGGAAACCAGAAAACCTTCTCATCACATCATATCACTGCCCTGAAAACCCTCTAGTGGCATCCCACTGCCCTCAGAATAAATGCAGTCTCTACCATGGCCTTCCAAGCTCTGCATGTTGTGGTGGCTGCCTCTGCTTTCTCATTTCTCTCTGACTTACTCTGACCCAGCCACAGTGGCCTCTTTTACTCCTGAAACATGCCGAGTCTTTTCTGTCCTCTGGATGTTTGCCTGCAATGCTGTGTCCTCAATACTTGGCTCATTCTCATTCTTCAAGTCCAAGCTTCTCTGTACCATCTTCCCCCACCATACCAACCAAAGCTGTATCCTCTCTTCAACTCTGATATATTACAGTGTTGGTTTCATTTATAACAAAGGATACACGCCTTTAGTCTTTTACATTTACCTGGTGGCCACAGGCAGGTAGGGCTTTGTCTCCTCTTTGTTGCTCTTTTCCTAGGGTAGCATAACTCTAGGATATGTGCATTTGTAGGAAAGATGGAAATTGCTTTATTATTTCTGGCTTAAAGGATGACAGTGACAGAACTGGAGAAAAGGAGGAGTAGGTAGAAGATTTTGAAGGATCAGCAGCAGCATTAGTCTCTGTTGGCCACCTCTCCTTTTCTGAACCTTTTTGACACTTTTCTGACACAGCTCTTGGCTCCCTGCTCCCTCTGTGATGACAGCTAGAACTCCTTTGCTGCTCCTGTGCTTCTGTTTCACTCTTAGATGACAGAACCCTGGGGGCTTGCTTCTCGACTCAACTCTCTTTGCTTCCCAGTTACTGCCAAGTCTGAACCACTCTGACAGCCAGCTTCTTTTTCTTTCTTTTTTTATTGTGATTTGGGTGAAAATTTACAGAGCAAATTTACTTTCCATACAGCAGTTCACATACACTTTGTCTCATGACATTGACTACAATTTACCACA
>NW_006921875.1:465896-468571 GCF_000298275.1 Orycteropus afer afer
AGGAGGGGTCGCTATGAGTCAGGTCTGACTCGACGGCACATAACAACAACAACAACAACAACATACCCCATTGGTGTCAAGTTAATTCTGATTCATAGTGACCCTGTCGGACAGAGTAGAACTGCCTCATAGGGTTTCCATGGCCATAATCTTTATAGGAACTGGCTTCTACATTTTCTACCCTGGAGAGCATCTCAAGAAGACAAAGTTGAACCATTGCCAGCCAAGTGCTTAACCAGTGCACCACCAGGGTGCCTCGACATATGTGCAATCATGTAACCACCATCCCTGTTGAAATATGGGACATATCTGTCACCTCAAAATTCCTTCTAGCACCCTCTGCAAGTCAGTACTGTCTTACACAGCAACTGATCAGCTCTCTGTTACTATAGGTTGGATTTTCCTGTTTTAGAATTTCACATGGCTCAACTCAAAATGAGAAGAAACAGCCACAAACATCCATTAATAATCAAAACATGGAATGTATGAAGTATGAATCTAGGAAAATTGGAAGTTGTCAAAAGTGAAATGGAGCACATGAAGATCGATAATCCTAGGCATTAGTATGCTGAAAAGGACTGGTTTTGGCCATTTTGAAAAAGACAACCATATGATCCACTATGCTGGGAATGACAAGTTGAAGAGGAATGGTGTGACATTCATCATCACAAAGAACGTTTTAAGATCTATCCTGAAGTACAGTGCTCTCAGTATAGGATAACATCCATATGCATACAAGGAAGGCCAGTTAATACTACTACTGTTCAAATTTATGCACCAACCATCAAAGCCAAAAGCAAGGAAATTGAAGATTTTTTACCAGTTTCTGCAGTCTGAAATTGACCAAATATGCAATCAAGATGTGCTGATTATCACTGGTGATTGGAATGCAAAAGTTGGAAACAAAGATGAATCACTGGTAGTTGGAAAATTTGGCCTTGGTGATAGAAATAATGCTGGAGATCCCATGATAATGTTTTGCAAGACCAAAGACTTATTCATTCAAATACCTTTTTTTCAACAATAAGATGGCAGCTATACACATGGATTTCATCAGATGGAATACACAGGAATCAAATTGACTATATGTGTGGCAAGAGGCAATGGAATAGCTCAGTAACTTCAGGCAAAACCAGGCCAGGAGCTGATTGTGGAACAGACCATCAACTGCTTATATGCACATTAAAGTTGAAGTTGAAGACAATGAAAACAAGTCGATGAGAGCCAAAATATGACCTTGAGTATATTCTTCCTGAATTTAGAGACCATCTAAAGAGTAGATTTAATACATGGAACACCAGTGACCAAAAAACAGAGGAATTGTGGGATGACATCACAAACATCATTCATGAAGAAAGCAAAAAAGGTCATTAAAAAGACAGGAAAGAAAGAAAAGACCAAAATGGATGTCAGAAGAGACTTTGAAACTTGCCCTTGAGTGGAGAGTAACTAAAGCAAATAGAAGAAATGGCAAGATAAAAGAGCTGAACAGATTTCAAAGAGCAATCCGAGAAGGCAAAGTCAATTATTATAATGAAACGTGCAGAGATCTGGATTTAGAAAACCAAAAGCAAAGAATATACTTAGCATTTCTCAAGCTGAAAGAATGGAAGAAAAAATTTAAGCCTCAAGTTGCAATTTTGAAAGGTTCTGTGGGTAAAATATTGAATGATGCAGGAAACATTAAAAGAAGATGGAAGGAGTACACAGAGTCACTGTACCAAAAAGAATTGGTCAATGTTCATCCATTTCAGGAGGTGGCATATGATCAAGAACCAATGGTATTGAAGGAAGAAGTTGAAGCTGCACTGAATTAATTGACAAAGAACAATGATCCAGGAATTGATTGAATACCCATTGAGATGTTTCAACAAACATGTATGTTTGTTGAACTTGGCTATGCCAAGAGATTTCGAAGACAGCTACCTGTCCAACTGACTGGAAGAGATCCATATCTGTACCCATTCCAAAGAAAAGTGATCCCACAGAGTGTGAAAATTACCCAACAGTATTATTAATATCACATGCAAGTAAAATCTTACTGAAGATAATTTAAAAACAGTTGCAGCAGTATATTGACAGAGAACTTCCAGAAGTGCAAGTTGAATTCAGAGGAGGATATGGAACAAAGGATATCATTGCTGATGTCAGATGGATCATGGCTCAAAGCAAAGAATACCAGAAAGATGTTTACTTGTGTTTTATTGACTATGCAAAAGCATCTGACTGTGTGGATCATAACAAATTATGGATAAAATTGAGAAGAATGGCAATTCCAGAACACATAATGATACTCATGAGGAACCTGTACATAGTCCAAGAGGCTATTGTTTGAACAGAACAAGGGGACACTGCATGGTTTAAAATCAAGAATGGAATGTGTCAGGGTTGTATCCTTTCACCATACTTATTCAATATGTATGCTGAGCAACTAATCCAAGAAGCTGGACTAGAGGAAGACTCATTAACAACCTCTGATATGCAGATGACACAACTTTGCTTGCTGAAAGTGAGGATGAATTGAAGCACTTACTGATGAAGATTGAAGACTACAGTCTGCAGTATGGACTACACCTCAGCATAAAGAAAACAAAAATCCTCACAACTGGACCAATAAGCAACATCATGATAAATGGAGAAAAGATTGAAGTTGTCAAAGACTTCATATTACTTGG
>NW_006921875.1:474396-482112 GCF_000298275.1 Orycteropus afer afer
ATGGGTTCAATTCCAGACCTGAAGGGCAGCTAGGGGCCATAGTCACAGTGGTTCCATCAGGCTCTATCGTACCAGCAAACCTGATCCCCCCTTTTGACAGCCAGGTTTCTATGGCCCAGACCTCTTGACTACTGGACGTACGTTTGTTTGTTCTTTGAGCAGATATGTATTGAGCAACTGCTGCTCTGAGCTAGGCATCTTGTCCTAGGCAGTAGACACAGTGGTAAGTGGGACAGTCTGCCGTGTCCTCAGGCTTGCTCCAGTGAGAGGCCACTAAACATGCCAACCAATTAGTCATTACAAAGTGCAAAGTGCTGGGAGGTATGGGGAGTATTGGAACGGAACATCAGGGTGTATCCTACTAGAATAGTGTAGTGGTGACAAATTTCTCGGAGACTATAGAGTCATCTGGATAGGACAAAATAAAACACAAAGCTGCCATTGAGTTGATTCTGACTTATGGCAACCCCATCTGTGTCAAAATACAACTGTGCTCCATAGGGTTTTTTTTTTTTTTTTTTTTAATTGTGATTTGGGTAAAAGTTTGCAGAGCAAATTCACTTTCCATACAGCAGTTCACATACACTTTGTCTCATGACATTGACTACAATTTACCCCAATACAACAGCTCCCCTCCCACTTCCTCCCCATAGTCATCTCTTCCCTGTGTCCATCCCTCCATTCACTTCTGCCCCCTGAGCTGTCTCCCTGTGCATAAACAGCCCTTCTTTCTCCCATGACTGTTCTTTCCAAGGAGTGTATTTACCTCAGGTAAATGTTCAACTCCTATGCCTGTCTTTTGTTTGGCTGGAAACCACAGGTGTGGGTTCAATTCCAGACCTGAGGGGTAGCTAGGGGCCATAGTCTCAGTGGTTCCACCAGGCTCTATCAGAGCAGCAAATCTGGTTCCATAGGGTTTTTAATCCTGATTTTTCAGAAATAGATTACCAGGACATTTTCCCAAGGCACCATCAAGCTTTCCTTGGATGAGGCCTAAAATATGAATGTGTATTGGCTCACCTTGATGGGGTCTGAGAACCGCCCCTCTGCATCTCAAAACCAGTGGGTAGGAATTCTTTTCTGGATATTCCTTTCTGTCCCTGTGAGAGTTTACACAGGAGCATTGACAGGAAGGTATTGGTCTTTTTTAATATTCTGAAACCACTGTAACTTATCCCAGTTTATATTATTGTATTTTGCTTCTTTGCCTTTAGTACAGTGTTGTTGTGGTGGTGTGCTGGCAAGTCTAGTTTGAATCATGTGACAGCGTAGACCTGCCCCATATAGTTTTCTGGGCTGTGATCTTTATGGGAGCAGATTGCCAGGTCTTTTTCCCATGGAGCTCCTAGGTGGGTTGGAACTGCCAGCCTTTCAGTTAGCAGCTCAACTTTTAACTGTTTGTACCACCCAGGCTCCTTAATTAGCAGTGAAACCTTTACTGCTAATTAGAAGCAGTCTCACAGTTGTACTCAGAAAACGGGAGGGGGCATGAGTGCGTGGATCGTGTGGATTGAGTCCTCCTTCCTCATCCTCCACTCTGATACATTGTCAGGTTAGTCTATAAACATCTTTTCTGTCCTCTGCATCTGAGTTTTGTGGTGGAAGTCCAGAAAGACAGCAGGTGGTATAATGATTGAGGAACCCAGAGAGCTTTTGTGTACATAATTATTGTTGTCATTGGGTGCTGTTGACTCAGCTCCGACTCATAGCGACCATATGTACAACAGAATGAAACACAATCCTAGCTATGTTTGAGCCCATAGTTGCAGCCGCTGTGTCAATCTGTCTTGGACATACTTTTATCTGTTGTGGTACTTAAGGTTGTGCATCAACTTGGCTGGGCCGTGGTTCTGAGTGATGTGGCAGCTGGATGTCTTTATTTCCCATGATGAGACTGTAATTACCTCCACGGTGGAATCTGCTGTGAGCACCTGGGTAGTTGCCTTCCCCTATATAAGGAGAAGCTCTGAGAATGGTCTCTAGCTTGTTAACACATCTGGGTCCTTCATTTGGCTGAGTTTTCATCTCTAGTTCCTGGACTTGAACCAGTGGCTTGCCATGTTGCCTGCTGATCTTGGGATCGTGCCATTTTACCTGCCAACCTTGGGTTCATTGGCCTTAGCAGCCAGCAGCTGCCTGAGTTAGGAGATACCTCTAACTCTAGTGGGTCTGGAGTAAGAGGCAGAGCTGAGGCCCAAGGTCAAGGGACCAGGTCCTAGAGCCAGAACTCTGAGTTTGGACTTCTAGCTTCCTAAACTGTAGAGAATAAATTCTTGTTTGTTAAGCCATCTACTTGTAGTGTTTCTGTTATAGCAGCACTAGAGAACCAAGATATCCATGGATATTAGATATAATAGAAATGAAAACAAAATTTATTTTAAAATGTTTTTTAATTTGAAATAGTTATAGACTCACAGGAAGTTGCAACAGCAGTATAGGGAGTCCCATGTGCTACTGTCACCCAGCTTCCCCAGTGGTAACCTTACTGTAATACAATAGCAAATCCAGGAAATGTGATATTGGTACAGTAATGTTAGACAGTAGGCCTTATTCATAAAACAGAAAATTCTAAAACACAAGAATAGATATATCCATTAGCCATCAGAGGGCTGACATCATCACACATCGTAACCTGGATAACTCCACTGTGCACTCATGAAAGAATGAGAGTGAAAAAGGCAAATGAAATCTTAAGTGTTGTTATTAAAATAATAACACCTCACAGCCTCCAGGAAAAGGTCTTGGAGATTCTCCTGGCATTTCTGGACTATATAGTTTGATACCCACTGATTTGGTGTTAAACATGTGGGCCCTGGAATCTAATTGTTTGGATTATATCTTGGCTCCACTACTTAAAACTATGTAACTTGGGAAGAGTTACTTGACAGTGCTACTGTATGACACAGTATTTGAGTCATGCTCTAAAGCCTGACTGCCTGGGTTTGAGTCCTAGTTCTACTGCTTACTGGCTTATAACTGACAGATATCAGTTTCATGTGTAAAATGGGGATCATAAAAGTACCTACAGTCAGAGTGATATTGTAAAAATTAACTGAGGTAATACAAAATATTTAGAACCCAAACCACTGTCATCTGAGTTGATTCTGACTCATAGTGACCGTATAGGACACAGTAGAACTTTTCCATAGGATTTCCCAGGCTGTCAATCTTTATGGAAGCAGACAGCTTCATCTTTCTTCTACAGAGCAGCTGGTAGATTTGAACCACTAACCTTTTGGTGAGCAGCCTAATGCCTTAACCACTGTGCTACCAGAGCTCCATGTTTGAAACAGTATCTGACATAAAGTCAGCACTCCATTAGTGTTAGACAGATAGGTAGATACGTAGATAGATAGATCTTTAGGTGCCATCAAGTGGACTCTGACTTATAATAACCTTCTGTAGAACAGAACAACATCATCCTCACAATCACTGCTGAGTCCATCATTGTGGCTGTTGTTTCAGTCCATCTCACAAAGGGTGGCCCTCACCCTTACCCTCTCATGTGGTAATTATTGAACAAGATCATTAATATCATATGCAGATAAAATCTTGCCGAAGATAATTCAAAAATGGTTGCTGTAGTATATTGACAGGGAACTTTCAGAAAATGCAGTGTGGATTTAGAAGAGGATGTGGAACACGGGAGATCATTGCTAATGTCAGATGGATCTTGGCTGAAAGCAAAGAATACCGGAAAGATGTTTATTTGTGTTTTATTGACTATGCAGAAGCATTTGACTGTGTGGATCATAACAAATTGTGGATAGCATTGTGAAGAATGGGAATTCCAGAACACTTAATTATGCTCATGAGGAACCTATACATAGACCAGGAGGCTGTCATTCAAATGGAACAAGGGGATACTGCAGGATATTGTCCAGTTTAAAATCAGGAAGGAAGTGCATCAGGGTTGTATCCTTTCACCATACTTAATCTATATGCTGAGCACATAATCTGAGAAGCTGGACTATACGAAGAAGAACATAGCATCAGGATTGGAGGATAACTCATTAACAACTTACAATATGCAGATAACACAACCTTGCTTGCTGAAAAGGAAGATGATTCAAAGCACTTACTGATGAAGATTAAACACTATGGTCTACAGTATGGATTTTACCTCAACCTAAAGAAAATGAAAATCCTCACAAATACACCAATAAACAACATCAAGATAAATGATGAAAAGATTAAATTTTCAAAGATTTCATATTACTTGGGTCCACAGTCAATACCAATGGAACCAGCAGTCAGGAAATCCAATGTCTTTTTTTTTTTTTTAATTATTATTTGGGTAAAAGTTTACAGAGCAGTTTCATTTTCCATATCACAGTTGATACATATATTGTCTCATGACATTGACTGCAATTTCCCACAATGTAAAAGCTCTCTTCCCACTTCCTCCCCATAGTTACCTCTTCCCTGTGTCCCTCTTTCCCATGTAGTCCTGTCCCTGAGCGGTTTCTCTGTGCATACACTGCCCTTCTGTTCTCCTATGATTGATGGATCTCTCCAAGGAGTGTATCTACCTGATGTAAATTTTCAGCCCATATACCTGCCTTTTATTTGGCTGGAAGCCACAAGAGTTCAATCCAGACCTGAAGGACAGCTAAGGGCCATAGTCTCAGGGGTTTCACCAGGCTGTATCAGATCTGCAAGCCTGGCCCTTTGTTTATTTTTTTAATAATTTTGAGTTTTGTCCCACATTGTTCTCCCACTTTATCCAGGGTCTCCTACGTAGATCCTCCTCTGAATGGTTGACAGTGGTAGCTGGGCACTATCTACTTTTCCTGGTCTCATGAAATCCAGTGTCTTATTACATTGGGCAAATCTATTGCAGAAGACCTCTTTAAAGCGTTTAAGAATTTGTGGACTAAGGTGTGCCTAACCAAAGCCATGGCATTTTCAGTCACCTGATATGCATGTGAAAGCTGGGCAATGAATAAGGAAGACCAAAGAAGAGTTGATACCTTTGAATTATGGTGTTGGTAAAGAATATTGAAAATACTGTGGACTGCCAAAAGAACGAAGTGCAACCAGAATGCTCCTTGGAAGTGAGAATGGCCATACTTCGTCTCACCTACTTTGGTCATGTTGTTGGAAGGGACGGTTCCCTGGACAAGGATATCATGCTTGGTAAACTGGAAGGTCAGCAAAAAAGGGAAAGACCATCAACGAGATAGATTGACAGAGTGGCTGCAATGATGGGCTCAAGTATAGAAGGATTGTGGGCATGCCATATGATCAGCCACTGTTTTGTCCTATCATACACAGGATTGCTGTGAGTCAGAGCTGACTCAGTGGCTCCTGACAATAATAGTAGCAGCAGCAGCAGCAGCAAATCTGGGTCCCCTTTTTGTACTTGACTTTTGTTTTGTTTTGTTTTTCATAGCTGGAGTATATCTTATTTTTGCATCTTTCTCAGTAGAGTGATGCATCATGAAGGCAGGTGTGAGCATTTCCTGGCCCATAATAGGGAGACAGATATTTGAATCAATTAATTGAATAGATGCTGCAGTTTTCTTTTAGACAAGATCAATGTGGGAAGTAACCCCAGGATCAAATTGTAATTCTTTAGTATAAGAACCAAGTGACCCTATTTAGAGCACAATATTACACTTAAAACTACAGGATATATGTGAAGAAGAGATGCCAATTTATGATGTGTTGGGGAGATACTCTTTTTAAACATTTTTGTGATTCAAAGATTTATTTGTAGATTGGTTGCTTAGAATTGAGAGCATATTTTCTAAACAGGAGTCCTTATATAAATCCAGAATAATACTTAATTCATATTCAAGAAATTCATGCACATGTTAAGAGAATGTTGTTGTTATGTGCTGTCGAGTCAGACCTGACTCATAGCGACTACTCCTTGGGTTTCCGAGGCAGTATCACTACAGAAGTCGATTGCCCAACCTTCCTTCTGTATGTTCCTTTTAATTTCTACCCCTCTTTTCATAGCAGCCTAATTATGCGTACAATTATTTAAAATTGTGGTAAGAGATGCATAGGAAAAGCATGAAAGGGGAGAAAATGGTTTCTTTTCAGGCAGACCATCCTTACCCATGAGTAGTCTAGTTTCCTCGTCCACTAGTTCTTAAAACACTGACTTTCTGGACATGTTCCAGGCACTAGTCACGGTCCCTACAGTAGAGACTCCAGCCGCCAGATAGGGCAGGAGTGAAACCCTGACTGGATGGTGTGTAGATTAAGGTTTGTACATGAGTCCCATCATAGTATAAAGGATACTAAAATAAATGAGAAAAAAAAAGCTTCCCTCAAATAGATAAACAACCCCAAATTAAAAATAATGGGCTAGCCCAAAGCCGGTAAATAAATGCATAGGAATTTTGTTTTAGATTCAAGTTATAAATTTCCTCTAAGAATGCACATTCCTGCCTAAGTAGGTTAGATCCCCTACTTTCATTTCCCTGGAAGTTTGGAGGCTTTAACATTATATTCCAGGAGTTCCGGTAAGATGGCAGACTAGGCAGAAAGACTGCACAGACCCTCTTCAACAAAGAAGAGGGAAACCAATTAACACAGACACAGAAGATAATCCTGGACCCCTGAGCCTTGAAGGGAAGGATATAGAAGTGGACTAAACCCCAATTAGCGGAAGAATCTGCATGAAAATACCAAAAAAAGAGACAGACTGAGCTGCGGTCTGGCAGTGATCCTGAGCAATCCTGACGGCATGGCACAGACAGCTTGGAGAGTCCCGAGTAGTGATAGGACCTAAGAATTAACCTAAAAATCAGCCCTGCTAGCCAGGGACTGCATGGAGGACTGCTCTGGTGGCTGAGGAATAAACAGAGAAGTTGAAGAGAAATGCGGGCTGAGCTGTGGACTTTTGCCTGTCCAGAGGGTGCTGCCATTTTGAATGTTTACAAGCGGCTTCACCATTTTGGATATTTAAAGAGACGGCGCTTTCGCGGATTCCAGGGGCTTAAGAACAGGTTCTGCTTGCAACCCCAATGACACTCCACACCTGCAAGACTGAAAAGGTGCAACATTCCTCTTGTTGCTCTTATACCCCACATCCACTTGGTGAATGGAGGGGCGGCCATGCCCCACTCCCACCTACCTTCTGGGTCCACAGGAACTCCACAACAGTCTGTGTGCTCAGACAGAGCCTGGGTGCCCTGCCATGTCTTCCACCGATTTTTTTTTTCTCTTTCCTTTTTTTCTGGTGATTAGTTTGCTTTTATCTGTCTGTTCTAAACAACTATTATTATTAATACTTTTGTCCTTTTTATTATTCTTATTCTTCCCCTCAAAAAATTTTTTTTTAAATTTAATTTTCTTTTTTTTTCTTCTTCCCCCTTTTTTCCTCATGGTTAACCCTGTTCCTTATTTTTCTTTTTGCATTTTTCCCATTTTTTTTCCTTCATTATTCTCCTTCTCTATCTTTTTTCTCTTAGTGCCCTATGCCCAGATATTGCAGGTTTTCTTGTGTTTTTCTTCTTCTTTTTTCCCTTTTCTTTTTTTGTTTACTGTTCCTGTGTGATTACATGGTGAGTTTTTTGTCCATGTGCTTTTAGTTTTTTGATCATTATCAGTTGTAATTTTTTTCTAAAGAATATGAGACAGCAGCAGTCCCCGTAAGACACAACTACACCCACACCTCTCTTACTGAGTGAGAGCCACTACTTCCTTCTCCACCAACAGGCCAACGATAAAAGAACTGCCAAGAAGAGCCTGAATCAC
>NW_006921875.1:484576-490660 GCF_000298275.1 Orycteropus afer afer
GAACATGGAATGTACGAAGTATGAATCTAGGAAAATTGGAAGTTGTTAAAAAGGAAATGGAACGCATAAAGATTGATATCCTCGGCATTGTTGGTTGTTGTTGTTAAGTGCCGTCAAGTTGTTTCCGACTCAATTTAAGCCTCAAATTGCAATATTGAAAGATTCTATGGGCAAAATATTGAATGATGCAGGAAACATCAAAAGAAGATGGAGGAATACACAAAGTCACTGTACCAGAAAGAACTGGTCGATCTTCATCCATTTCAGGAGGTGGCATATGATCGAGAACCATTAGTATTGAATGAAAAAGTCAAAGCTGCACTGAAGGAGTTGGCAAAGAATAAGGCTCCAGGAATGGAATATCCATTGAGATGTTTCAACAAATGGATGCTGCACTGGAGGCACTCACTCGGTTATGCCAAGAGTTTTGGAAGACAGCTACCTGTTCAACTGACTGGAAGAGATCCATATTTGTGCCCATTCCAAAGAAAGGTGGACCCACAGAATGTGGAACTTATTGAACAATATCATTGATACCACACACAAGTAAAATCTCACTGAAGATAATTAAAAAATGCTTGCAGCATTATGTTGACAGAGAACTTCCAGAAATGCAAGCTGGATTCAGAAGAGGACGTGGAATAAGCGATATCATTGCTGATGTCTGATGGATCTTGACTGAAAGGAAAGAATACCAGAAAGATGTTTGCTTGTGTTTTATTGACTCTGCAAAAGCATTTGATTGTGTGGATAACATTGAGAAGAATGGGAATTCCATAACACTTAATTGTACTCATGAGGAACCTACATATAGATCAGGAGGCTGTTGTTCCAGCAGAACAATGGGACACTGCATGATTTAAAATCAAGAAGAGAGTGTGTCAGGGTTGTATCCTTTCACCATACTTATTTAGTCTGTATGCTGAGCAAATAATCCGAGAAGCTGGACTGTATGAAGAAGAATGTGGCATCAGGATTGGAGGAAGACTTATTAACAACCTGTGATACACTGACAACACAGCTTTGCTTACTGAAAGTGAGGGTGACTTGAAACACTTACTGATGAAGATTGAAGACTACAGTCTGCAGTTTGGATAACATCTCAACATAAAACAAAAATCTTCTCAACTGCACCAATAAGCAGCATTATGTTAAATGGAGAAAAGATTGAAGTTGTCAAAGACTTCACATTGCTTCTACGATCAACACCAAAGGAAGCAGCAGTCAGATATCAGAGGACGTATAACATTGGGCAGATCCGCTGCAAAAGATACCTTTCAAGTGCTGAAGAGCAATGATGTGTCCTTGAAGACTAAGGTGCGCCTGACACACGCTATGGTATTTCCAATCACATATGCATGTGAGAGCTGGGCAATGAATAAGGAAGACCGAAGAAGAGTTGATGCTTTTGAGTTGTGATGCTGGCAAAGAATGCTGAAAGTACCGTGGACTGCTAAAAGGACTAACAAATCTGTCCTGGGGGGAGTGCAGCCAGAAGGCTTCTTGGAAGCGAGAATGGCCAGACTTTGTCTCACCTATTTTGGTCATGTTGTCAGAAGGGACCATTCCCTGGAGAAGGATATTATGCTTGGTGAAAAGGGGAACGTCCTCAACAAGATGGATTGACACAGTGGCTATAATGAAGGGCTCAGGTATGGCAAGGATCGAGGGGTTGGCCCAGGAACAGGCAGTGTTTTCGTTCTGCTGTACACAGGGTTGCTATGAGTTGGAGACAACTTGCTGGCACCTAACAACAACAACAACAACGTTTTTGAAGACATTTAAATTGTGATTGGTGATACCGTGAGGGTTGTGGTCCAAAGCAGGGAGAAGTATTTGTGTTTTCTGAAATGTAAGCAATGTTGGCCTTACTCAGTCCAAGATCTGACCCTCTATCCACTGATGCTCTGTCCTGTGCATACCAAGTGAAAACACACCCCAGTGCTCAACCTCCCTAGTGATTTACTCATTGCCTTGGGATTTCTCTGGAAGTAGTGAATTGATGTTAAAAATAAAAATATTAAAATGATGGGAGTCTGCAAATTTAGATGCTCTTGTTTTCTTGGCACATAATGTACTTAAACTACAAGAGCTTCATTGTTGTAGGGAAAATTAACCTTTTTAGCTTGGTGTTTGCCTTTTGCCTACGTCAATTCTTTTAAAAGTCCTTGGGAAATATTTCCATTTGCAGTGAAATAAAACACTACACACTGTAAACACTTTTACTACAAAAGCCATCATTCTTAGCAGTGTCAGACATGATGGGCACATCAGTTCTTTAGGATATATCAGTTAATGGTCATTTGGTTTTCCTCTTCTGGAAGTTATTTTTGAAATGACAGTGACTTTCTGCCAATTGGCAGAAATCCCCTCTCCTATTTCCTGAGATACATATGTAATAGTAAATTTATTTCTTAACAGTTTGATAAATCCTAGCCTCACATTTGGTTAGCAGTTATATAAGATCTCTCTAACAACCAGAGCTCTGGTAGCATAGTGCCTAAGGCACTTGACTGCTAACCAGAAGGCTGGCGGTTCAAACCCACCAGCCACTCCTCGGAAGGAAGGTTGGGCATTCCTACTTCCGTAGTGATACTGCCTCGGAAACCCAAGGAGGGGTCACTATGAGTTGGGGCTGACTCGATGGCAAATAACAACAACAACAACAACCTTATGGACAGAGTGGTGACTGTGCTGTTTAGTGACTTGACATATAGTGGTCAATTGCTGTTTCCTGGAAAGGTCACATTCCCAGTGAAGGATCAAAAGAAGTTGTGTTCTTGGGGAATAGGGATAGTTGAGGCTCAGAAGGGAGGACTGCTGCTGGAGTGTTGAGAGCTTGGATGGGTGTGGTTGGGTTGATCTGAGTGAGTGGCCTTTCATTTAAGTATGAAGTGGTGATTTTTGTTTTTCAAGTGTGCCAAATGCTGATGGCAGCCTTTGATATAAAAGTAAGCATAAGCGTTATTTTGCTGCCAGACTCTATGAGAATTTAAAGCAATGTGGAGTGTGGAGTTAGAGATTTACATATTTTGAAAATGGCTACAGGTGCCTGGAACAAAATAGATGAACACAGATATGCTTGAGGGTTGCAGTGGTTTCCTTTGGAGACTGAAAAACAGGCATCAAAGCCAGTCCTGAAATGCTTGACATCATCATTTTGGTTTGGCTTGCCAGCTTCAGGCTTCAGTTACAGTTTTGCATATTTGCTTATTGGACTGGGAAATGAAACATTAACTGGTTTTTCTTCCTTTTGCTGTGATCCTTCTGTTTCTTGACTTATAGAACAGTACTGAGCCTGTGGCAGCCACCGAGACCCTGGCCGAGGTACCAGAGCATGTGTTTCGTGGACTTCCAGAGGAAGTGAGGCTGTTTCCATCTGCTGTGGACAAGACGCGGATTGGTGAGTTGTAGTACCACAGTCACAGAAAAAAAGATGGGGATAAGGCACAGGCTGGACCTAGGCTTCCTTTAAGGGCATTTGAGGTAGTGAGTTTACCATACAAGCGGCAGATTTATATTTTGGCTTGCAAGAGTACGTGATGTTTATGAATGTTTCCCATCAAGAATCCAGGGAGGACGTAGATTATAAAAATAAAACCAAAAGTGCACACACACGCACACACAAACACACACACCCATATACATACATACACATATACATATACATACCCACAAGCATGCACCCCATCCATCATAATTCAGCTCAGATTTTCCCTTCCTCTGGGCCTCATATTCTTCCCATAGAATAGGTTGTTCCCTCCCCTCTGATTCCACTATGATCTGAGTGTGATTATAGTATTATGTTTACTCTGTTATTTTGTAATTGTTTTCACATTTGTCCTTTTCATTGATTTGGGGTACTTTCTTATTTATCTTTACGGAGCTCTGGTAGCATAGTGCCTAAAGCACTTGACTGCTAACCAGAAGGCTGGCAATTCAGACCCACCAGCCACTCCTCGGAAGGAAGGATGGGCAATCTACTTCCGCAGTAATACCGCCTTGGAAATCCAAGGAGGGGTCGCTATGAGTCGAGTCCAACTCAACGGCATATAACAACAACATTTATCTTTGTATTGCTACCTGACACTTTATAGACAATCAGTAGCTATTTGAATGAATGGTATGGCCTTAATTTATCTGAATGCTGCTGGGTAGGATTTCTCATTGAATAAAAACCAAGCTTGTGTGTTTTAGTCTTGATTTTGTGGCCTAATCTTTTTAAATAAGTCTTCTGGTTACCTACTGCTGCTCTGACAGGAATATACCACAAAATGGGATGGCTTGAACAAACAGGAGTTTATGCCTTTACAGTTTGGGAGGCTAAAAGTCCAAGTTCAAAGTGCCAGGCTCTAGGGGCTGGGTGAAAGCCCCTCAGCCTTGGGTGTCAGCTCTGCCTTCTGCTCTGGCCCACTGAAGCTGGAGGCTTTTCCTCACTTAGCTGCTGGCTACTGAGGCTGACAAGCCCAAGGTTGATAAATAAAAAGGCACAGTCCTGATGTTACCAAACCACATGGCAGGCCATTAATTCAAGCCCATTGAAAGTCCCAATGTTGGCAGAGCATGGCAGGCTGCTGAACAACAACACAGCTACATGCAGGGTTCAAGCATGCCATAAGCTAGAGACCGTTCCCAAAGCTGTTTCTTACATATGGGAAGCAGACCACATACCCAAAGCAGCTACTCAGCTGCTCCAATAGATTCCACCATGGAGTTAATTACCAGTCTCACCATGGGGAATAACTACACTCATCTGCCCAGCCACTCATCCAGGCCTAGCCACGTTGACATGCAAACTTCACCACCACAGGAAATGATAAAAATTAAGTCAAAATATAGTCTTTGGAATACATCATGTTTATATCTTACCTCCTTTTTTTAAAAAATGTACTTCTGATATTCCAGTTTTATTGGTATATATGTGTGAATGTATTTTTAATAAATGATTTTCCCAATCCTCATTTGAAATTTGTTCAGTGAATAATTTGAGCATTCATGTGGGTCAAATGAAAGTAGTTGATTTGATAGCTCAGTTAATGAATCATTAGCTGTATTATCGAATGTGACTCATAGCAGACTTATGGAAAGGTGGGATTCATAACTGGTCTAAACCTCCACCCTCCCCCTTCTGTATGTGAAAAAAGTGAGGCTGAAAGGGGTGCAGGTACCTTTTCCCAAGGCAGGTTGTTGGCGACAGAGTTCCCAGTGGAGGCCAGTTCTTGACTCCATGCTAGTCCTGTCATTTCACCTGCTTCTTCATCTTACCTGTTGGGTTTCTGGTCAGTGCACTGAAAATAGAATACACCTAAGAATATAGCAGGGCAGTGCAAATCTGGGTTGTTTGAAACTCTGAAGAGTAAACTGTCCAAGGAATGTGATTTTCAGTAAGCTTACCTGGAGAGTAGAGGAGTTTCCACTTTAAGCAAACAAACTTCAAAGATATTTACTTATAAAATTGTATTTCTGACTTGTAAAAGCAACTCATGTTCATTGGAGACAATTTTAAATCTGTGGAAAAGTATCAAGTGTTGTTTAAAACTTAGAGTTTTACTACATTACAGTGTTTTTTCTCTTCAATTGTGATTGTGATTTTTTCCAAGTACTATTTATGATTGTACTATATGGGCAGTCTTACATGAAGAATTGAAACTAATATAAGAGAGTCTTTCCTACTTATAAAACAGTATATATAGGTTCTTTATAGAATATTTGGAAAACACAAACAAATTTAAAGAAGAAAAGTAAAAATCTTCATCAAGGACTTGATTTAATTTGATGTTACTTGACCTCACTTAATTTAAATTTATGTTGCTTTTGGGCAGTCTAGCCTTTTATGTATTTTATAAAATTGAGTTGATTTTAATGCTTTCAATATTAAAAATAACTAAAATACATATTCAAATATTGGTTTTATTTTCTAGGTGTCTGGGCCACTAAACCAATTTTAAAAGGCAAGAAGTTTGGGCCATTTGTTGGTGATAAGAAAAAAAGATCTCAGGTTAAGAATAATGTATATATGTGGGAGGTAAGAAAGCTTTGAGATTGTTTACTAGAGTTCTGGAAATTTTTTTTTTTTTTTTTTTT
>NW_006921875.1:497296-498793 GCF_000298275.1 Orycteropus afer afer
GGATTTGAACCACCAGCCTTCTGGTTAGCAGTCAAGTGCCGTAGCCACTATGCTACCAGAGCTCCCTTACATATGCTTAGCATTTTGAAATTACTCAACAGTAAATGTCAAATGTGCTTATGATGTCACCTTATTTACAGTGTTGTGCTTTGTAGGTGAGACCTTGGCTCACTGTGCAATAGCCTGTCACTTTACAGGCTTCCAGCTCTATGCCACAAAACACACTACAAGGTGGCTGCAAAGAAAAGCATTAGGGCTCGTCCCTGTATTTTAGAACATGACCTCTTGTGTTGCTGGAATATTTTGGAGTTGTATATATTTAGCACATGGCATAGTTTTATTGAGCTTTAAACTTTCAAAAGGTTTTCGTTCTACTGATTTCACATTCTTACAACAACCCTGGAAGAGGTACAGAATATTATCACATTCCTGTTAGCATTTGACTACTAACCAAAAGGTTGGTGATTCAAACCCACCAGCCACTCCACAGAAGGAAAATGAGACAATTTACTTCTGTAAAGATTTACCACTTTGTAAACCCAGTGGGGGTCACTAGTAGTTGGAATCAACTTGATGGCAGTGGGTTTGATTTTGGTTAAATCTTTATGGAAGTATATTGCCTCATGTTGTTTCCATGGAGCAGCTGGTGGGTTTAAACTACTGACTTTCTGGTTAGCAGCCAAATGCTTTACCCACTGTGTCACCAGAGCCCCTTAAATTATAAATAGTGCCTTTTATTAGTTTTATTTATATAACCTTTATTTACATTGAAATTCATACATGTTAGTAGCTTGTTGAAAAATTGTAATTTGGAACCGTGACATATTAAGAACTTGATTTCTAATATAAACTTATTAAATAACCTATTGTTAATTTAAGATACATGGCATTGCCAGTTCTGTTTAGTCAGGTTTAGAGGTTTCGTTCTTTTCAGGACTGGCTTTTCCTTTTTAAAATTAAAAAATAATCTGGATCTTATTTAACTTAAAAAAAAAAAAAAAAAACTGTCCTGACTATGATATAAAAACTTTTTAGCCTTTTGCTCTATTAAAGTTCATATATATATATATACTATATATATTTAATATATATTATATACATATTATATAATATGTAATATGTATATAATATACGTTATATATAATGACATGTATAAGTCTTTTTTTTAATATATATAATGACATGTATAAGTATGGATAGGTACATATAGCAAACTATAGGAAGCGTGCATAATAATGTAAATATTTCTTACAATAAGAATCACTGTTGTTGTTGTTGTTATGTGCCATCGAGTCATAGCCTGACTCATAGTGACCCCTCCTTGGGTTTCTGAGGCAGTATCACTATGGAAGTAGATTGCCCAACCTTCCTTCCAAGGAGTGACTGGTGGGTTTGAACTGCTAGCCTTCTGGTTAGCAGTCAAGAGCCTTAGGCACTATACTACCAGAGCTCCTAGTAGTTGGAAAATTTGGCCTTGGTGTCAGAAATAATACTGGA
>NW_006921875.1:498893-525240 GCF_000298275.1 Orycteropus afer afer
GCATGATAGAATTTTGCAAGATCAATGACTTATTCATTGCAAATACCTTTTTTCAACAACATAAACGGCGGCTATACACGTGGACTTCGCCAGATGGAATACACAGGAATCAGATTGACTACATCTATGGCAAGAGGTGATGGAAAAGCTCAATGTCTTCAGCCAAAACCAGGTCAGGAACTGATTGTGGAACAGACCATAAGTGCTCTATATGCAACTTCAACTTGAAGTTGAAGACAATTAAAACAAGTCCACAAGAGCCAAAATATGACCTTGAATATATGTCTTCTGAATTTAGAGACCACCTAAAGAATAGATTTGATGCATTGAACACCAGTGACCGAAAATGAGAGGAATTGTGGGATGACATCTAGAACATCATCCATGAAGAAAGCAAGAGGTCATTAAAAAGACAAGAAAAGAAGAAAAGACCAAAATGGATGTCAGAAGAGACTGTGAAACTTGCCCTTGAGTGAGGAATAGCTAAAGCCAATGGAAGAAATGACAAGATAAAAGATCTGAACTGAAGATTTCAAAGAGCAGCTCGAGAAGACAAAGCCAATTACTATAATGAAATGTGCAAAGACCCGGAGTTAGAAAACCAAAAGGGAAGAACATGCTCAGCATTTCTCAATCTGAAAGAACTGAAATTGAAGCCTTGAATTGCGATATTTAAAGATTTTAATGGGAAAAATATTGACTGATGCAGGAAGCATCAAAAGAAGATGGAAGAAATACACAGGGTTACTGTACTAAAAAGAACTGGCTGATCTTCATCCATTTCAGGAGGTGGCATATGTTCAAGAACGATGGTATTGAAGGAAGAAGTCGAAGCTGCACTGAAGGAATTGGTGAAGAACAAGGCTCCACGAATTGACGGAATATCCATTGAGATGTTTCAACAAACGAATTCCCCACTGGAGGCACTCACTCGATTATGCCAAGAGATTTGGAAGACAGCTACCTAGCCAACTGACTGGAAGAAATCCATATTTGTACCCATTCCAAAGAAAAGTGATCCTATAGAATGCGTAAGTTATTGAACAGTATCATTAATATCGCACACAAGTAAAATCTTATTGAAGATAATTCAAAAACGGTTGCAGCAGTATATTGACAGAGAACTTCCAGAGATGCAAGCTGGATTCAGAAGAGGACATGGAACAAGGGATATCATTGCTGATGTCAGATGGATCTTGGCTCAAAGCAAAGAATATCAGAAAGATGCTTACTTGTGTTTTATTGACTATAAAAAGCATTTGATTATGTGGATCATAACAAATTATGAATAACATTGAGAAGAATGGGAATTCCAGAACACTTAATTGTACTTATGAGGAACCTGTACATAGACCAGGAGGCTGTCATTTGGACAGAACAAGGGAATACTGCATGGTTTAAAATCAAGAGGGGAATGCATCAGGGTTGTATCCTTTCACCATACTTATTCAGTCTATATACTGAGCAAGTAATATGAGAAGCTGGACTATATGAAGAAGAAAATGACATCAAGATTGGAGGAAGAATCATTAACAACCTGCTATATGCTAATGACACAACTTTGCTTGCTGAAAGTGAGGATGACTTGAGGCACTTACTGATGAAGATTGAAGAATCCACTCTGCAGTATATGGATTACATCTCAATATAAAGAAAACAAAAATCCTCGCAACTGGACCTGTAAGCAGCATCACAATAAATGAGGAAAAGATTGAGGTTGTCAAAGACTTCACATTGCTTGGTTCTTTAATCGATGCCAATGGAAGCAGCAGTCAGGACATCAAACGATGTATAGCACTGGGCAAGTCGGTTGCAAAGGACCTCTTTCAAGTACTGAGGAGCAAAGATATCTCCTTAAGGATTAAGGTGTGCCTGGCACAAGCCATGGTATTTCCAGTCGCCTCCTATGCATGTGAGAGCTGGACAATGGATAAGGAAGATCAAAGAAGAATTGATGCTTTTGAGTTGTGGTGCTGGCAAAGAATGCTGAAAGTACCATCGACTGCTGAAAGACCTAACAAATCTGTCCTGGAAGAAGTGTAGCCAGAATGCTCCTTGGAAGCGAGGATGGCCAGACTTTGTCTCGCCTACTTTAGTCATGTTGTCAGAAGGGACCATTCTCTGGAGAAACATATGATGCTTGGTGAGGCGGAGGGTTGATGAAGGATGGGAAGGCCCTCGGCAAGATGAATTGACACAGTGGCTGTGGGCAGTGGGCTCAAATATAGCAGGGATGGCAGAGCCGGCGCAGGACTGGGTGGTGTTTCGTTCTGTTGTGCATAGCATCTCTATGAGTTGGAGACAACTCGACGGCTCCTGACAACAACATTTCTTACAAAGAAGAAAATAAAAATCTAGGTAAAATTGGGTATTTTCTCATTAATTTATTCTATTCTTGCTCCTGTCCTCAGACTTGCATCAGAATGCCTCTTAATTAGTGTAACAGAAACTGCTTATTTCATGATCTCTTCTTGGCATTTGTTCTTCCATCAAAGCCCTTTAAGACCAGGTTATCTTTTTGCAGCCAGGTTTTATGCCCGAACTAGAACTCTGTTTTAAACCTAATCTAAGAAAATGCTTTTCTTGAGCCCTTGATCATCTAACCTAGTCTTAAGTCCTCTAAACTTTCACTGAAAGCATTCTGCTAAACAAGAAGTAACTGGAAGAAAATAGTAGCGTTTCCTTGGGGTAAATGCCTAGAGCGATCAGATTCTCAAGTGGAGAAGAGTCTTTGGTCAGTGTTTGCTGGGAAATTGCTAGCTAACTGAAACTTGGGATTTAATGTCAGACTTCTCTCAACTCATCTGCATACACACTGAGTAACCCGCAATATTTTAAAACCACTTCTGATAAAATCTTTTATAATTCACTTCTCTGAGGCTCAAATTTGCTTCTAATGAGCAGAGCTTTTGAATTATTTGAATGAGAATTATTTTAATAATGGGTTTTTTACATTTAAAAATTATCAAAGTAATGCATGCATACTGTAAACAATGTGGAAGAATAAACAAAGCAAACTTCAAAATTTGTTACCCAGGATAGCCAGTAAGAACCTTTTGATGAGCTTTCTTTTCACTCTGTTTCTTTGCCACTTGTTTTTCTCCTGTTTTCCCCACACTGCTGCATAAAGAAACAAACAGAAACACCAAACTCACTACCGTCGAGTTGACTCTGACTCATAGCGACCCCTCCCTCCTGTGTCTCCGAGGTGGTAACTACGGAAATAGATTGCCCAGCCTTCCTTCTGAGGAGTGGCTGGTGGGTTTGAACTGCTAGCCTTCTGGTTAGCAGTCAGATGCCTTAGGCACAATGCTGCCAGAGCTCCTATACTGCTGTATACACAAACCATATAGAGGAATGTTGCACAAATGCCATCAGACAGTATGTGCATTTCTGTGACATGCTTTTTTTCTTTCAATACGTTTTGGACCAATCATACCAAATAATTATCTCCATTATTATTCCACTGTATACCATTTTTGATTTATTTAACCGGTCTCCTATGTAAGATATTTAAATAGTTTTAATCTTTTCACAAATATAAACAATTCTTCAAAGTACAAAACTCCCTGTACATACATATTTACTGATTTGTTTGATTGTCTTAAGATAAATTATTAGAAGTATAATTGTTAAGTCAAAACATTATGAGCATTTTAACCTTTGATACGTATTGCTAGGCAAATCCTCCAGGCGGTTTGCACCAGTTTACGTAACCTCCAGGAGTACGTACTTCTTCCTACCCTTTTAAAGCATGGATATTGTTAACTGCTTTAATAGATTATTTTTTATTTTTTTATTCTTATAGGTGAAAACTGAGTTTACTGCGTCTGTTTGCATTTTATTCATTTAGGCAACCGATTTATTTTGAGCCAGGAGGATGGAGTGAGGGAATAAGTAGAATTGTGTATCAGTTGTAACTGATAAATTGTCTATCAATGAGAATTTTTCAAAGAAGTGAAAACAAATGAATTTTACCAGTCAGCACTGTTATGATTAGGTATTAATTAGTGGCTTCTATAGTTAGTGCTGTGTTAGTTCTTAGTTCTAATTTCAAATTATTTTGAAGTTAAATTTGCAGTCAAGGAGAAAAAGGAAAGTGATGAATGCAGTCAGCTGATTCTGCAGAATGTTTATTCAGAAAGTACTGCTCAGCTCTTACTGTGTCTTTCTACTTTCTTAAACCATGTATCAAAGTAGCACCATAAGAAAAGGAAAAGATCTAGGTCATGGATTGACAAACCATGATCTGGGGACCAAATCATCCAAATTAACTCATCTTGCCACCTGTGTTTTATGGCCTTAAGCTAAAAGTAGTCTATTTATTTATTTATTTATATTGTGATTTAGGCGAAAATTTACAGAGCAAATTCACTTTCCATACAGCAGTTCACATACACTTTGTCTCATGACATTGACTACAATTTACCCCAACGCAACAGCTCCCCTCCCATCTCCTCCCAATAGTTACCTCTTCCCTGTGTCCATCCGTCCATGCACTCCTGCCCCCTGAGCTGTCTCCCTGTGCATAAACAGCCCTTCTTTCTCTCATGATTATTCTCTCCAAGGAGTATATGGACCTCAGATAAATGTTAAACTCCTATGCCTGTCTTTTGTTTGACTGGAAACCACAGGTGTGGGTTCAGTTCCAGACCTGAAGGGCAGCTAGGTGCCATAGTCTCAGTGGTTCCACCAGGCTCCATCAGACCAGCAAACCTGGTCTCCCCCACTCCTCCCCTTTTTATCCCAAGTGATTTTGAGTTTTGTTCCACATTGTTCTCCCTTTCTATCCAGGATCTTGTACATAGATCCTCCTCCGAGTGGTTGACAGTGGTAGCTGGGCACCATCTAGTTCTTTTGGTCTCATAATCATATAGGTTACAGATCACATGGTATACCAGTCGCTAGTACTAATTGTTTCCATGAATTTTGGTTTTCTTCATTCTTCTTTGCTCTGGATGAGGAGACACCCATTGTTGCATGTAGATGGCTGCTTTCAAGCTTTTAAGATGCCAGTCACTACTCACCGAAGTAGGAGGTGAAACAATGTTTTGTGTAGTATGTTATTGCCAGTTGAGCTTGATGTCCCCTGCGACTATGGTCCTGAGCCCACTGGTTCAACTACTCGCTCTCTCTGGGTAGATGGCTGTGACCAACAAGTGACTACAACCTTGTCCTTTGTCAGCTCTTCTATATACCTGGGAATTCTTACAGATCATACAGATACACTTATAGGACCATTGTCTGCCAACCCTATACATAGTCTTGGGTACACTCTCCACTTCATAGACATACCTAATAGTTCAGCCTGTCCACCCATCTGTCCACCTGTATACCCATGTTTGCCTTCACTGACAATTCAGTACTGTATGTGCAAAAGAGTTCATCTTTGTTGTCTGTACTTCCCATGTACCTCTCTATGTCTTCCTTTTCCTCAGTGCCACCATGTTGATCACTCACATTTGGTACATTGCCCTTCTCTTCACCCAAATCAATACTTATCTCCACCTGTCTAACAGTGTTCCCTCCCCTCTCCTCCCACCCCTGGTAATCAACAAAGAAAATGTCCTTCCATATATAAACCTTTCGTTGACTTTTATAATAATGGACTAATACAATATTTGTCCTTCTGTGATTGACTTATTTCACTCAGCATAATGTCCTCCAAGTTCATCTACTTTGTCCAGTGATTGGCAGATTCTACGTTATTCTTTAAGACTGCATAGTATTCCATTGTCTGTATGTATCATAGTTTGGTTATCCATTCCTCAGTTGATAGACACCTAGGTTGTTTCCATCTTCTTGCTATTGTAAATGGTGCTGTGATGAACATGGGTGTGCATATGTCTGTTCTTGTCATGGCTCTCACTTCTTTAGGATATATACTATTAATGGAATGGCTGGGTCAAATGGTATTTCTAATTCCAGCTTTTTAAGGAATTGCCATACTGCTTTCCACGGTGGTTTTACCATTTTACAGTCCCACCAGCAGTGCATGAGAGTCCCAATCTCTCTGCAGCCTTGCCAGCATTTGTTATTTTCTGTCTGGTTGAACTTTGCTGCTAGTGGTGGGGCAAGATGGTATCTCGGTTTGATTTGCATCTCTCTAATAGCGGAAGGAAGGTTGGGCATTCCTACTTCCGTAGTGATACTGCCTCGGAAACCCAAGGAGGGGTCGCTATGAGTCAGGGCCGACTCGATGGCAAATAACAACAACAACAACAATAGCTAATGATCGTGAGCATTTCTTCATATGTTTGTTGGCCACCTGAATATCCTCCTTGGTGAAGTGTCTATTCATGTTTTCTGCCCAATTTTTAATTAGATTATTTGTCTTTTTGTTACGAGGTGTTGGAGTTTTCTATAAATTCTAGAGATAAGTCCCTTGGCAAATATGTGATTGCCAAATACTTTTTCCCAATCTGTAAGTTCTCTTTTGACTCTTGGAGAAGTCTTTGGAAGCACATAAAAATTAATTTTTAGAAGGTCCTATTCATCTAGTTTCTCTACTGCTGTTTGTGCATTTTGAGTTATGCTTGATAGTCTATTTATGCCATATATTGTTGTTGTTGTTATGTGCCATCGAGTTGGACCTGACTCTTAGTGACCCCTCCTTGGGTTGCCGAGGCAGTATCACTACGGAAGTCGATCACCCAACCTTCCTTTGCCCCTAGTTTTTTCTTGAGCAACTTTATAGGTTTAGGTTTCACATTTAAGTCTTTGATCCATCTGGAGTTAGTTTTTGTGTATGGTGTGAGGTATAGATCTTGTTTCATTTTTATGCATATGGATCTCCAGTTTTGCCAGCACCATTTATTAAACAAACATTCTCTTCCCCATTTAATGAATTTTGACCCTTTGTCAAAGATCAGCTGACCATAGGTTGATGGATCTATTTCTGAGTTCTCAATTCTATTCCATTGACCTAAGTGTCTGTCATTGTACCAATACCAGGCAGTGTTGACTAATGTGGCTGTATAGGAGGTTTTGAGATCCGGCAGTGTGAGATCTCCTACTTTATTCTTCTTCAGTAGTGCCTTGCTTATTCGAGGTCCCTTTCCTTTCCATATAAAGTTAGTGATTGGTTTTTCCATATCCCTAAAGAATGTTGATGGGATCTGGATTGGGATTGCATTGAGTGTATAGATTGCTTTGGGTAGAATTGACATTTTCACAATGTTCAGTCTTCCTATCCCCGAGCATGGGATGTTTTTCCATTTATGTAGATGTGTTATGGTTTCTTGAAGTAGTTTTTATAGTTTTCTTTGTACAGGTCTTTTATGTTCCTGGTAAGATTTATTCCCAAGTATTTTATTTTTTTGGTAGCTATTGTAAATGGTATTGATTTCCTTATTTATTTTTCAGCAATCTCTTTGCTAGTATAGAGGAATCCATGATGCTAAATCTCTCAATTAGTTCCAGTAGAACTAATTTTGACTGATTCTCTTGGGTTTTCTAGGTACAGGATCATATCATCAGCTAATAGGGGTAGTTTAGTGATCTATGTTTTTAAGTGATTGAAAAAAACAACAGAAGATCAATAATTTGTGACATGAAAATTTTATGAAATTGAAATTTTAGCGCTCATAAAATTTTATTGGAGCACTTCTATTCTCATTCATTTGCTCATTCATTTACTCTCTGTGCCTGCTTTGCCTTTAAAATGGCAGAGTGGAGTAGCTGTGATAGAGACTCTGTGACTCACAAAACCAAAAATAATCTGCTGTGTGGACTTTTCTGAAAAAGTTTACCAAGCCCTGATCTCTATGTGTGGAGAAGAGAAACAGTGGAAGTGCAAGTAGTGATGTTGGTGTTTTGGATTTACTGAGAAGCTGAATGGTTGATCACATTCTAAGCTTTTGAACTTGATACTTAAAAGTGGGATGGCTATTGAATTGGTTGTGCAGAAAATGCAGGGTAAATTGTATTCTCTCATGTGCTTCAACACAACTGAGGATGTTGAAGTTCAGGAAATTAAGTGATCTTCTCACACAAGTAGGATTCCCTTACTGACACTGACAGGTAAGCGCTCAGCTACTAACCAAAAAGTTGGAACTTGGAATCCATCCAGAGGTTCTTTGGAAGAAAGTCCCGGTGATGTACTTCTGAAAGGTCACAGCTATTGAAAAACCTATGGAACACAGTTTTCCTCTGACACATGAGTCACTGGGAGTTGGGACTGACTTGATGGCAACTGGTTTTTTACTAGTTCCCAAACAAGCTAATTTGTACTTGGGTTAATGGCTTGGCCTTTCAGAAGAATTCTGTTTGGGAGTTGTTGACTTACTCATTCAACTCCTATTTGTTACGTTTTTACTATGTGCTAGACACTGTGGTAAATTCGAGAGCACTGAGCTTGGCATATGACATCTGTGGTATTATATTGATTCTGACAATACCTCATGGAGATTGTTGTTTGAGAGAAAGGCTAGAACACCAGAGAAATAAAGATAGGATATGAAAAGGAGCCTCTGGTGGTATGCATAAACCAGAGTCACTGAGCCTGGAGCTTGGGCCTCCAACAAAAGTTGTTGCCGTTGTTAATGTGTTAGTGCCCTGCGTTACATGCAGCCAAAGAAAATGGTTTCATTACTGTAAATGTAAATGAGTGAGTGCAAGACTGCTCTCAGCATGAGAATTGGTACAGCATGAAGAGGTTGAGTCACTGTCCTGTCTTAATTCTTGGTTTCTGCCAAAGTAAATTGGTTACTGCAAATTGAGATTCGTCTTTGTTGGCAGATAGTTGAGGATTTAGATAATGGTGTGTTTGTATTAACTGCATGCAAGTTTTTTAATTTTTAATATTTTAACTTACAAAACTGAATTAACATGTGCACAATATAACAGGTAAATGATAAGAAAGGATACAAGTTAAAACCACACCCCCATTCACTAAGGTTACTGTGTTTAACAGTTTGGTTTGTTTACATATCTTTCTGTATGTAGCATGAGAATTTAATTCGGGTATGTCTTTAAATTTGAGTGTATGAAATTTTGCATTTATATTATTTTATGACTATTTCAAAATGACTTGATTAAATCACTTGGAAATTTGTATGATATGAAAATTGCTTTTTAATTGACAATGGGCTTATCTTTATTTTCTTCTAATTGCAGAAATAGTGTTTATTGAAAAAGGTTGTAAAGAATACAAAAATATCTAACATAGAAAAGTTCCCATATAATTTTTTTTTTTTTAATTTTGTGATTTGGGTACAAATTTACAAAGCAGATTAGTTTTACTCTCAATGGTTCATACACATTGGATTTTACTGCCCTGATTACAATCCCAACAATGAACAGCTCTCCTCCCATCTCCTCCCTGTAACTATATCCTTCCTATGAATCCTTCTTATCTATGCATTCCCCTCTGTCCACCTTTACCTCTATGCAAATGCTGCCCTTCTGATCTCTCTCAGTTGATTGATTTAAGGGGTGCATATCCCTGGGGTAGGTGGGTGCATCTCCCTGGGGTAGGTGTTCTGCTCCTAGGCCTTTTTGCTGTCTGGTTGAGAACTAATCTACGAAAATGAGTCCAGTTCCAGGCCCAAATGCTAACCTGGGACCGTTGTCTCAGGGTTCTACCAGTCTCTATCAGACCAGGAATTCTGGTTATTTTTATGTTTTTGAGTTTTCTTCCACATTTTCCCTCCCACTCTACCCAGGATCTCCAATTTTGATCTCTTTCTGAGTGGTTGGTTTTGGTAGCTGGCACCTTCTAATTTTTCTGGTCTCAGGGTTGTGAAGGCTGAGGTTCCCACGGTCCATCAGACCCTTGGACTAATTATTTCCATATGACCTTGATTTTCTTCATTTTTCTTTGCTTCAGATGAGGGGAGACCAATAGTTGTATTTTAGATGGCGCTGCTCAAAAGCTTTTAAGATCCCAGTCACTACTCACGAAAGTAGGATGTAGAACAAGATTTTTATGTACTATGTTGTGCCAGTTGAGCTTGATGTCCCTTGAGACCATGGTCCCGAGCCCACAGGCTTGGTGAATGAGCTCCCTCAAGGTGCTTGGTTGTCACTAAGAAGCTACTCCAACCCTGTCCCCTGTTAGTTTCATAATGTATATGAATATTTTTTGTAGTATAAATACACATGTAAGAATATCATCAGCCAAATCTCTGTGGTCATGGATATTCCCCTTTGCCTACCCACACCTGATCTTCTCACCCATCTAGGCATCCACCCGTAGACTAGCATTTGTTGTTACTCGTAATGCAATATTGCGTATGTAATAGTATTTGTCTCTGTTGTCTATACCTTTTGTGTACCACTCTGTGTCTTCCTTTTCCCTGTTATTATTGTGCTGGTCACACAAAAAAGTTCCCATATAATCTTATTAATCATTTATACAACAGTACTTTTTAATGTCTGCTTAGTATTCCATCATATGGATGAACTAATTTCCTGAATTAATTCTATATAGTTTTCCATTTAGCAATCACCTGGAAATAGTCTATAGTGAAATATACTGTTATAAACATCTTTGTACATACATCTTGGTATGTATACCCAATTATCTTATTAGAATAATTCCTATAAGAGTTATGTACATTTGCTGGTTAAAGCATATGTATATTTTAAAGGTTTTTTTCAACTTTATTAAATACTGCTAAATTCCATGCAAAAAATTTTTATTTATTTATTCTCTGATCAGCAGTGTTTGGGAAATGTTTGTTTTCTCACACCCTTTCCAACCCTGATTTTTTTTTTTTTCTTAAAAAAAAAAATTCCAGCTTGATAGATGAATTATTTTAATTTTTTATATAAAACTTACTATTAAAAAAATGTACTGCACACCAGTCAGTATGACTTAGAAGGTGCCATAGTTCCTTTTGAAATGAAAACACTCACCACCCAAACCCACTGCCATTGAGTCGATTCTGATTCATAGTGAGTCTGTAGAACAGAGTAGAACTTTCCATAGGATTTCCAAGGCTGTAAATCTTTATAGATGCGGACTGCCTTGTCTTTCTCTTGCAGAGTGGCTGGTGGGTTTGAACCACTGACCTTTTGGTTGGCAGCCAAATGATTTAACCACTGTGCCACCAGAGCTCCCTGAGACAAAACAAGTTATGCATAAATAAAGAATTCACTCAGTGGGAACACCAGCTTTTTGCAAAGGTCTGTACCTACGTGGAGAGCCAGGAAGTTCCTACATAGTCTGTATTATGACCCCAAGGCAGGCAGTAGGCCCTTGATGCCTCTCTCTAGCTGCCTTCTTTGCCTCTGTGGGGCTTTCCCAGCACATGTCTGTGTTGTCTCTGCATTCCCATTCATCTCTTCAGCTGTGCCACTGTGCGGGTAGGGAGTGAATGCTACTCTGCTGTCACTACTATAAATTAAAGCAAGACTTTTTATCCCTGAGCCCAGTGACAGTTTATATCCAAGGGGGTGAGGTGAGAAAATTCCTATGTATATTAGGAAGAAGTAACAAATATGGACTGACAATGTTTAAAGACCATCTACTCTATTTTTATTGTTTTAGCAGTCTAGTAAATGTGACAAAAAATATTTTTAAGTATTTCTAATGGAAAGAACTTATATTATTTTGATGTATTAACTTTAAATTTTATGTTGTGTTTGCTGTCTCTTCATAACATACCATTTGTGGGTTGGTTGCTCTTTGTTTTCAAGGGGGAAAAGATGTGTGTGTGTGTGCGTGCACATATATGTGTATCTGTGTAAATATGTAAGAGCTGAGGATCTAGGTTGACAGGTTGAAATGGAGTCTAACGCAACATGGATAACCTTTCTTTAGAATGTGTAAATAGGTGTTTTAGTAAACAACCAATTATTGAGTAAATTCACTGGGGACACTAATATGGTATTGAAAATATTTTCCTTGGTGCTTATGATGATTAGATAAAGCAGCTGCAAAACACCTGCTAATAGGTGTCTGTCACATAATGGTGGTGGTTGGTTGCTGATGAGTCAATTCTGACTCATGGTGACCCCGTGTGTTACAGAGTAGACTACTCCATAGGGTTTTCTTGGCTATAATCTGTATGGAAGCAGTTGGCCAGAATTATCTTCCATGGTACGGCCAACCTTTCTGTTAGCAGATGAGCACAAACTGTGCCAGTGGTGATAGTTATACCTTTGTGTATAATGATATCCTTTCATTCATTCCATAGTTACTTACTGAGAGCTTACTATATGCCAGGCACTGGTTCAAGGTGTGGGAAATACTGCAGTGAATGAAAGGCCAAAATGTGAGTTAATATCCAGGGTGAGGGTGGGAGTATGTGGGGAGGGCAAAACCAAACCAAACTGAATTCATTGCCGTTGAGTCAGATCCGACTTATAGCGACCCCTCCTTGGGTTTTCAAGGCAGTATCACTGTAGAAGTAGATTGCCCAATCTTCCTTCCGGGGAGTGGCTGGTGGGTTTGAACCTCCAGCCTTCTGGTTAGCAGTCAAATGCCTGTGAGGAGGGAAAAGACTACACAAAATAATTAAGTAAGTGATACCATAGCACAAGAGTGATACAAGAGGACAAGGTCTACAAAGACGATGAATAAAGCAGGAACGAGGGAGTGCCGATGATAAGAGAAGGGTTTGCAACTTTAAGTAGGATGGTCAAGGAAGGCATGGCTGATGAGCAGAAGTCCCTCAGGTCTGGGATTAGGTCCATCTATACTACTTACTAAGGAACTGTGGTAGTGGTATGGTTAAAACATTGAGCTAGTAACCAAAAGGTTGGCAGTTCAAATCATCAGCCAATCCAAGGGAGAAAGGTGAGCCATTCTGCTTCTGTAAATATCTGTAGCCTTAGAAACCCTATGGGGCAGTTCTACTCTGCCATATATGGTCACTCTTGTTATTTGTGGTTGAGTTGGACCTGACTCACAGCGACCCCTCCTTGGGTTTCCGAGCTGGTATCACTAGGGAAGTAGATTGCCCAACCTTCCTTCCAAGAAGTGGCTGGTGGGTTTGAACTGCCAGCCTTCTGGTTAGCAATCAAGTGCCTTAGGCATTACACTACCAGAGTTCCTTTATATGGTCACTGGAAGTTGGAATTGACTTGATGACAGTAGGTTGGTTTGGTTTTGGTACTACTTACTGATTAGGTGGTTTGGGGAACGTTATTTAACTTTTGAGCCTCAATTTCTACTTGTTAAAAGAGAACGAATAATTAACTCACTGCATAGAGTTAAACAGCATAAACAGCATAATATGTGAAGTGTGTAGCATTGTGTCTGATATTGAACTCCCAATAGGAGGAAAGTATTCTTAGTGCCCAGGAAGGTAAAAATTCAGCATTGGCAGTCACACACCCAGAGCAGAGTCTTCCCTGTCAGCTGGGGAGTGGGAGCTTTGTTCCTAAAGGAAAGGTGCAGGAAAGAAAGATGTTTGATGTGAGGAGGAGAGCAAAGGGGGAATGGATGAGAACGGAAGAGATAGGAACACCTAGGCTCTCTCCTTTGTTCCCAGAGATAAAGTAAAAGGGTCATTTCTTGGCTCAATTAAGTCCTTCACTGGTTCATCCCGCAGTTGTATCTCAGGGCCCAATCAAGCGTTTTAGCCCAGTTTTGGGGAAAAGACATGTGTATATGTATCTACAAAGATCATTGCTAAATAGATTTTAAAATGAAGGAATGAAAAGGAAGTGCTGTAAGCATCAGGGAGGAATAGCTGGCTTAGTGTAGGTGATCTGAGGAAGCTTCTTGTAACAGTAGATTTGATCTGACTCTTGAAAGAGGGATTAAGTTTTTTTTTTTTTCTTTTCTTCTTTCTTCTGAAGGGCACAGATATTTCCCAGAGTATGCTCCATAGCACCTTATTTCCTGATGGTTGCTCTAGATAGAGAAAGTTTTCAGGGTCAGCTGTGTTTGCAACAGCAGCACACTCTACCACCCAAGTGGAAACTCAGTGCTTGTTAACTCACTAACGTTTCTTATAAACTCTGCGGTACGGACCTGTAAATTGTTGGCCTAGCATGTGTGGGCCCCAGGCCTCAGCTTCTGTAACAACCAATAAAGCCTATGAAATTGGGTACTGTGGAACACCATTGTAAGCTGTATTTTTCTCTTAAAGTTACACTTCAGGGAATATAATTGTCATTTGTCTTTGTGTATGTATTTGCAAAGCATTTGAAGATCATCAATCTCTTTAACTATTGCTCTTTAATGTTGTGGGAAAAATTACTCCAACAAGCTCAAATGGAAAATTAATTAATGAGAATTTTACATAGTTTTGGACCTTAGTTTTTATCTTGTAGTTTTCTTTGTTGCTTATTTATATTGTTTCTATAAAATACTTCATAGACTTCTTGCATATGATGAAAGCAATTAAGTCTTCAAAGTTGAGAATGGAAGCATTTTAAGATACTCCTATTTTAACAAAGGTTTGATTCTCCTCTTGCCCGCCCTCCAGGTATATTACCCCAACTTGGGATGGATGTGCATTGATGCCACTGATCCAGAGAAGGGGAACTGGCTGCGATATGTGAACTGGGCTTGCTCAGGAGAGGAGCAAAATTTATTTCCACTGGAAATCAACAGGGCCATTTACTACAAAACTTTAAAGGTAACAGTGTTAGAATTAGTCCACTGTTAGTTACTCTGAGTGCATTTATTAAAGTGCTGTCCTTAAATAGTTTTGACTGACAGTAACAGCTTTGCAGACCTTGGGAGGGTTATATTTAACGTGATTCAGTTCAAGTGTCCACACACCCAAGGTTCTGTGTTTTAAATATATGGTTGCCACTGCTTTGTGTGTATTAGTGAGCTAAAACATGCAGATTGTGTTAAGTAATTACAGACTGCATCTTTATAGACACTGATGAGTTAAGCCTTGACAGCTACTTCCCTCCCCCTCAGATACAGAAGCATTAGGAACTGCCTGACCGGCAGGCTTATCCACCTATAAGAAGCTCTTACTGGCTATGGTAGGTCTGTGTTAAGCTGAAAACATATTCTTAGTCTTCTGTGTACATACAGCCTTGGATTAGCTTTTTTCCCTAATTTTTATACAGGGTACAAACTAAGCAGAACATATTTCTTCCTTCTGCTGTATTTTTATTTGGAGACGTTCATTGTTGAGATAAAAAGATGAGGAAGATTATTTTTCTGGGTTTGCGGTGAGTCAGAGGTTACTGAGCACATTCAGGGAAGTGAGTTTGAGGGAAGCAGTGAGCGCTGCTGCATTTCTGTGGCATGTAAGATTACGTCTGCCTGCCTCGTTCTCCAGGGCTGTGTTCTCGGACAGCAGAGCTGCACTCGCCGTGCATGGGAACGTTCTCTAGGCTCTAAAGGCAGGTGTTGTTGCTTTGTGGAATAGATATATTTGTCAAAATTGCTGTAAGGCATATTTCTCTTTATTCACTGTCTTCTATTAAAATGTCATATATCGGGGGACAGCCCTTGAAAAAATTTTCTTCATGTAGTTGAAAATTTTGGATGGGCAAGCATTTAAGATAGTGGACAGCTTGCTGCATGCCAAGAATCCCTAGCAGGGTAACATTGGGACTTTTGGAGGTTTAGTCCACATAGGCCTGTTTAATTTTCTTTGCAGTATTTTTTTTGACATCTTAAGCCAATTGGACTGCCCTTTACTCATATAGACTCACTTTATTGCTGCCAATCCCCTTTGGAAATAATTTTTGGGGATACCTTCTTATTTAAAGTGTCTGCAGGCTTGTTTCCTGTTTTCTTTCTGGTAGATTACAGTAGCATGCTTTTCTAGAAGGTATTACTTTCCAGTTTTGTTATACTGGGGTTTGAAATTTGATTCCATATTTGATTCAAGAATTCATTCTGTCTCAAATTTATTTAAAGTGGGAGCTACATCGGATTGGGTAAGTGTGGTAGAATCCTGGTGGAGAGGGAATATTGGGTAGGGGATGACTACAAGTCAGTCAAGGAATGAGATCTCAAGGGAGAGCAAGGCCAGGGACGTATTAGGATACCTTTCAGTTACTTCATTAGACTTCAAGTTAAAATGTGTTTATTTCTGATAGCAGATTTATAGAAACATTAAGAAGCAGTATTGAATAGTGGTTAGGAGAATGAACTCTGAAGCCAGGCTGCCTGGATTGAATCCTGGTTTTTGTGTGACCCTAGGTAAGTCTGCTTGCATACTACAAGTCTACTTTGTGACTTTATTAGCTGTATAACCTCAGGCAAGTTATCTGTTTGTACTTTTGTTTCCTCGTGTAAAATACAGATAATCATAATAGTATTGACCTCATAGGCTTGTTGTGATTACCTGACTAAATACATACAGAATGCTAGCACCTAGTAAGTGCTAAATCAGTGATAGCTATTATTTTTGGAAGGAGCCTGGGTATTGCAAGCAATATGTTAAAGGTGAGTGGTTTGAACCAACACAGCATATTTATGGAAGAAGGACCCGGATAAGTGCTTCTGTACAGAGTACAGCCAAGAAAACCCTATGGAGCAGTTCTGTTCTGACACACTTGGGGTTGCCATGAGTTGGGGACCTACTGAAAGGCAGCTAACAACAACAATAACGTTCTTTTGGAGCAATCATGTGGTGTGGAGTAGAGTGGGGAATCTGATGGCAGATTGCCTTATGAGCAAGTTTTGACTTCTAGACGTATGACCATGAAAAGTTACTCCATGTCTTAGTTTTATCATCTGTAAAAATGGATATAATAATATACTAATTTATAAATTATTGGTACTAATTTATGTTATAGAGTCTGTCCTGACTCATAGCCACCCAACATACAACTGAACAAAACACTCTCTAGTCCTGTACCATCCTCACAATAGTTGCTGTTTGAGCCAGTTGTTGTAGCCACTGTGTGTGTCCATCTTGTTGAGGGTCTTCCCCTTTGTTGCTGACCATCTGTGTTGCCAAGCATGATAACCCTTTTCCACAGGGACTGGTTTCTTCTGATACCATGACCCAAGTACGAGAGACAGTCTGGCCATTCTCACTGCTGAGGAGCATTCTGGCTGTGGTTCTTCCAGGATAGATTCATTCGTTGTTCTGGCTGTCCATGGTATACTGTTCTTTGTCAGCACTGCTATAGCTTATATGCATGCGGAAGCTGGACACTGGATATTGTAAAGATTAAACAAGTCAACATAAAGTCCTTTGAACAGTTCCTAGTCCAGTGTAAACACTTAAACTTTTAACTCCAAAACCAAAAGCAAATCTACTGCCATCGAGTCAGTTCTGACAGCAGTAAATCCATAAGGAAGTAGATTGCCTCATCTTCCTTGCACAGAGCAGCTGATGGGTTTGAATTGTCAACCTGCTTAGTAGTCAAATGCCTTAGGCACTGTGCCACCAGAGCTCCTTCAAAGTGTTAACTAGCTGTCCTATTATTTTTACTTGTCTTTGTCTAAAAATAACAAAATTTTGATCTTTGCAGACCTCCCTCCATCAGAACCAGTGATTTTAGCTCAGGTATGCACAAGGCCTTCCAGATTCCTTGTAAGAGATTATCTCATTATATTCTTCTAGGTCAAACTTTCTTTGGGGTAGGTTTTGTAAGTAAATTATATGTGATGTTCTCTGGGCTTTGTATTGCATTCTCAACTATCACTCAGCTCTGGTTTTGTTTGTAATATGATTAAAAACTATTTTAAATTCTTAAAAGCTGTTAAGCCTGCTGTTCATTCATTCCTATATTCATTAGTTCAGAATTAAGTTACTGAAGCTCTACTCTGTACTAGGTATTCTTCAATATGAGTAAACAGAACAGACAAGGTCTTTGGTTTCATAGAGCTTCTATTTTATGGGGGAGGTAGATAATAAGTAAATACCGAACCACCAAACTTGCCATTGAGTCGATTCTGACCCATAATGACCTTATAGGACAGAGTAGAACTGTCCTGTAGTATTTCTAAGGCTGTAAATCTTTATGGAAGCAGACTGCTTCATCTTTCTCCCACAGAGAAGCTGGGTTTCAAACTGCTGACCTTTCGGTTAGCAGCCAAGTGCTTAACCACTATGTTGCCAGGGCTCCTTACACAATAAGTAAACAAAATAATTTTTGATAGTGATATGAAGACAATAAGATGTGATGGCAAGTGATTAGGTTGGGGAAGGAGTACTTTAGTTCTGGTGGGTCAGGGGAGGCCTTTCTGGGGAAATACATTTGAATCTCACCTTGGGATGAGAAGGAACCAGCCAAACAAAGATCTGCAGAGAGAGAGACAGAGCAGTCCAGGAAGAGGGAGCAGTTGAAGCAAAGAATGTGAAGTAGGAATAAGCTAGATTTTGTTTGTTTTTAAAAGAACTGGAAAACACCAGTGTAGCAGGAGTGAGAAATTTGAGGGGGTGATGACAGGGAGATGGGTAGGGGCTGCTGAGGTGGGTCTCACACCCACCAGGAAAAGTATGGGTTTTAGTTTTAAGTTCCGTTAACCCATTTGAGAGTTTTGGCACTTGTCCTATCACTTTTAGGATTGTGCTGACTGCTGTGTGGGAATGGATTTTAGGTGGGTAAGAATGAGCATACTTCGTCTGGTTATTTGGTTAATAATTCTGAAGTATTTCTTGCATTTTAACTTAGTGTCAGGGAATATTTATTAGAACCCTTGCTTCTTCCTAATTGGTCTGGTAAAATTAAAGTTTGTATATATGGATAATTACAGAGGATAGTATGCTCAGTTTTATAAAGCTTACCAGAACCCAAAGGGCAAGTTTTAAGAGTTTAAATTTTCTTCTTCTTCTTGTTTTTCTTTTATTTATAACATTAAAATATGATGTTATATAAAAAAAGGTTGCTTGGTGTTTTGACTTTATTTTTTTAAATGTGCATTTATGTTTTCTGAGTTTTAAGCACATACCTTTTTTTCTGAAATTTGATTCAAGCATGCTTATGAGTGCTAAGCAGTACAGAAAGAAACAGTAGTACAGAAAACAATCAGTGATATAGAAAAATACATTATTTTCCTCTTCATGAAGGCCATTTTGTATATCTGTTTCAACATGAAGTTGGGAGTATATACCTCAATAGTATAATGAGCATTGCATTTGGTTAATTTTGGACGTTGTTTTACAGCTAACAAATTAGGTTGCTCTCAATCTAGCTATACACAAGCCCACTGACCATCTACAAATTTTATATTAGATTTGCTGTAAAAGTGGATCCTGGCATGCTTTTATTTGATGTGCTTTATAACAACAAAAGGGTAACTTAGGAATTGAATGGCTTGTTAACTAGATTTTGTATTGATATTTTACTTCACCAAACTGCTAGTACAGGTCGCCCTCTACAGAAGATTGCAGTGGGAACATGGAAACTGCAGCTTTTATTCCTGGTGGCCTCTTAAAAATGTCAAGTGCTGTCTTCCACCAGTATTCTGGTTATGCTGTGTGAGTTAGGACTATATCGTGAGTCAATTTTTCCTTGTGTTCCTTTCTTCTGTTTCCTTTTCATGTTCTTTTTTACTTTGGTTTTATTTAAAACTTCATGTTTTTATGAACCATAGTGATTCCAAACTTGATATCACCATTTTATAAATTTGTGACTTATAACAGAAACACAGAGCCACAAACTGTATATTTGGAACTTCCATAATCTAGAAGTAGTTTAATTAAAAAAAAAAAAAAAAAGGCCTATTTCTTCAACAGAAACAAGTTAGGCTATCAGAGTACCAAAGGCATTTGTAATGGCTATTTTAACTCATTAAACTCTTCTGAATTAACATTTTTATTTGTTTAACTGATTCAAGAAGGGAAGAAATACGGTATTTCAAAGATAAGAAAATGGCATATTTGGGGAGCAAAGGAAATAGTGGCTGGTTCTTTCATTTTAAAGAATTTACACTATTTTGAAATGTGGAATATATATATATTTTTTATTTATTTATTTTTTTTTTGTTGTTGTTGTTGGTAGGTGTCATCAAGTCAGCTCTGAGTCATAGCAACCCTGTATATAACAGAACATAACACTGCCTTATCCTGTGCCAGCCTCACAATCTTTGTTATACCTGAGCCCATCATTGCAATCACTGTGTCAGTCCATCTCATTGAGGGTCTTCCCCTTTTTCTCTGACTTTCCACTTTACCAAGCATGATATCCTTCTCCAGGGAATGGTCCCTTCTGACAACATGACTAAAGTAGGTGAGACAAAGTCTGTCCATTCTTGGTTCTAAGGAACATTCCAGCTGCACTTCTTCCAGGACAGATTTGTTTGTTCTGGCAGTTCGTGGTACTTATGGTATTCTTCACCAACAGCACAACTCAAAGACATCAACTCTTCCCCAGTCGTATTTTGAATGCCTTACGACCTGAGGGGCTCATCTTTTGCTGCTATGTCAGACAATGTTTAAGGGCTATAAAGTTTTCCAGTAATACATGAGACAGTGTTTCACTGCTATTCATATGGTTTTCACTCACCAAGATTTTGAGAAATGCATGGCCCCTTCCTTCTTCTGAGTCTGTCTTAGTCTGGAAGCTTCGCTGAAATCTGTCTACCATGGGTGATCCTGCTGGTATTTGAAATACTGATGGCATAGGCTCTAGTCTTACAGCAAATGCAAGCTACCACAGTACAAAAACTGACAGATAAGTGGTGGATATCTATACACGCATATATACATATACACAGTGAGAGTTTTGCAGAGACTGACTTTCTAGGGCTTTGTCTAGACTAGAAGATATGTTAAATGAGAAAATACCTTGTTTCTAAATGGTATCTTAGATGTAATTTTCCCCCCTTTAAAAAGGACAAACTCTTACCTAACCATAGAGTAATTATCAAAATCAGGAAGCTTAACATTGAAACAGATTATTAGCTAATCTATATACCTTATTCACATTTTGTCAAGTGTTCCAGCCACATCCTTTATTGAACATAAGAAAAAACTCATTTGCGTTCAGTTATCTCTTTAAGTCTTCTTAGTTTGGAGTTCCTATCTGTGTGTTTCATAACCTTCTCAGTTTTGAAGCATACAGGCCAGTTATTTTGTATGTTGTCCTGCAATTCGGGCTTTCTTGATGTTTCACCGTGATTAAAGTCAGTTCATGCATTTTGGGCAGAAATCACCCAGAAGTGGTGCAGTGTTCTTCTCTGGGCATCTTGTCAGGAGGGATATGATACCTTTTTGTCTTGTTAATGAAGATTCTGTTTTTCCCTTTGTAATTAATTAATATTTGGGGGATCTACTTTGAGACTATGCAAATATTCTGTAATTCCTAAAACTTTAACTTACTAGTTTAACATCCATTGATGATGCCTTGCCTGAATCAGTTATTACTGCGATGATTGCTAAATGATGATTTCCTAATTCCAACATTTCTTTCATTGATCAGTTGGGATTCTATTTTAAGGAAAGGATTACACTCTTATTTGTTTACTCATTCATTCATGTAAGTGCAGACTCGAGGATTCTTACTTTATTCAGTGGTTTAAGATGCAGTTTTACTTGTATTGATACCTTGGAACTTTGTGCACTGATGTCATTGTGAGAGAAATAAGAAGTCCCTTCCCTCAAATTTTATTTAGGGGTCTAATCTTGCCACTCAGTATACTTTTTTCAGGATCTCATTCTAGGTGTAATCAGTATGGCAGTGGTCTGTGTCCGCACCACTCACCCTGTCATATATGCCTGTTAAAAATTCAGTGTTTTAGGTGCATAACGGGACTCTGGTAGCATAGTGGCTAAGGCACTTGACTGCTAACCAGAAGGCTGGCGGTTCAAATCCACCAGCCACTCCTCGGAAGGAAGGTTGGGCAATCCTACTTCCGTAGTGATACTGCCTCGGAAACCCAAGGAGGGGGTCGCTATGAGTCGGGGCCGACTCGACGGCACATAACAACAACAACAATACAGGTGAGGTGTTTGTGGACATACCCTTCTAAAATGTAATTCATAATCTTATGTCTGGTACAAATGTCAAACCAGTGCTTTTTCATGGTCCAGAGTAGGCTGGTGGGAACAGAGAGATAATATTAGGATCATTACCTCCCCTCACTGCCTCCTCTTTTTGCATTTCTGGGTAATATAAATAGCAGTGCATTTATAACTGTGGAACGGCACATATTTCTTCCATGTGAACCTGCTTAACTTGTTCTTGGAATGGAAACATGCGCTGGTAATTAGCATTCAGCACCTCTTTCCATGCCGCTTGGTTTTTCTTAATTATCCTTTAACTTTCTCACTGATTTAGCTTTCGTGGGCAAAACTGTTTCATGTTTTATTTTATTCCTCTGCGTGGGTAGTCGGGAAGCTTTGAGAAGTAAGATTTGAGAGTTTATGGCAGTTTTGAGTTGAAAACGACCCGTCTTTAATCACCTTCGTGTCTATGTGCGTACGCCGGGCAGCCGGCCCCCAGTGGAATCAGGGTGCCGACCCTCTGCAGCTCCTTCCTGCCCGTTTGCGGCCCGCGAGACTGGCTAACCTCCGCGAAGCGCAGCAGCAGCCGCCGCTGCTGCCGCCGCCGGAGAAGTGAGGTCCTCCTTCCAGCAGAGGGTTCCTTCCCCGGTGACCGCCGGGGAGAAAATATGCGCGGCGCCGCGGCCAGCTGTTTGCGTTCGGCGCCGCGGCTCCCGCCCCTGGCCCAGCGCCCGCGCCCCGCCCCCCCGCCAACAACCGCCTTTCTGATTGGCCCGGTGCTTGTCCCTTCTCTTCCCGCAGCCAATCGCGCCGGGCGAGGAGCTCCTGGTCTGGTACAATGGGGAAGACAACCCTGAGATAGCAGCTGCGATTGAGGAAGAGCGAGCCAGCGCCCGGAGCAAGCGGAACTCTCCGAAAAGCAAGAAAGGTAGGACCCGCCGCCGCCGGCCGGGCGCCACCCAAACCGGGCCGCCTCAGGCCCGGGCCGCAGGAGGGGTAACATTGCCTCTCCGGCCCCGTGACCTTTCAGGACTCGGCCGCCCGGCTGCTCTGAGCCCGGCCCGTCCCGGCGCCGCGGTCCCGCCTGGCCCAGCCCGTTGCTGAATCACGGCCGCGCCGCCCGCCCGCCCGCTTTCCTAACTTGTTAGTTGGAAGCTGGCTGCGAAAAAGTGAGCAGTCGTGAGTGCCAGCGGAGTCGGCTGCGGGTGAATTGTCATTTCGTTCCCCGAAAATAATAAATTACTGCAACTTGGGAGGGGGATAATGTCAAGTCTTATTTAAAGTCATCTATCCGAGTGTATTTTTAGCTTTTTGCATTATTCATAAGTATAGGCGTCACGCAATGTGTTCCCGGAGCGCCGTCTCCCGTTCTGCAGGTTCGGGGCCTGTGTCATTCCGCGGGCCGCTGGGGGGAACTTCAGTCGAGCTGCTGGCGTTTCGGACGTGCGCCCGTTGCGGGGTCAGCTGGGGCCTTCACCAACTGCTTAGAAATAAGTAGCAGTCGTCGGATTCTGTTAGAGAAGGAAAATCACCGTTTCCTGAAGAACAGTGCAGTGATCGCAGAGCATTCCACTCCACATAAGGGCCCCGGAGACGCGCACTGCTTTTCGTGGCAGTGCTGAGACGGGAAACAAGAAAAACTAAAATAGTCTCTGGTTGTTGGTGAAGGTTTCAGTCCAGCAAGTCTTACAGGAAATTTTACCATTTAGCAAACTGGAAGGTAACAAGAGTGTGCTATTTTTGACTCAACTGTAATGTTTTTTGTTATATGGCGTTTGCAAACAAAAGCAGGAAAAGTATAGTATGTTCGTTTTGCAAACAAAAGATACAGTATAGTCACACTTTAAAAAAGAGAGGGTGGTAGTTTATCTTTGGAAGAATGGTGTGGTTGAATGTATCCTATTTCCAGCTGGCATATTGAAACATTGTTGGGGTTTTTTAAAATCAAGAATTTTAATGTGAATTTGTGAAGCTTTCATAATATCCAGTTTAAATACATGCCAAGGAAGTGTATGGTATTGTCTTACTAATGCTAATGCAATTTTTTATTACTACTTTTTGTCTCCTTTAGTCTTAACAAGTGCATTTTTGTAGTCATCTGAACTTTATTCAGAACATTGCATATTAAGATGTAAAAGTCATAATGTCAAAAAAGTTACAATGTAAATAAACTATTTTGGAAAATTTTCAAAACTGTGTTACAAATTGTAGACAAGTCTATTTAGAATTTTCAGCTGCATATTTTTTGTATTTCACAGCAGAATGCAAACACAGCTAGATCATCCAAGAGGCAGTTTGTAGGCCTCATACTAAATACCTGCTGTGAACATGAGTTAATCGCTGCTGCTTGAAATCATTAAATGCACTCTGATCCTGAATCAAATAATCGTGGTCTAGAAAATTCTCGGGTCTTTCTTTTTTAACTGTTTTAAGCCAGTATTGGTATTTTGTTGATACTAAACTTAGTGCTTGTTTGCAAACTTCACAGAATTCAGATTGTTCGTTTATTTGGTGGTCAGTATGTTTATTACAGATGTCGCCAGCCTTTCCAGGTAAGTTGTGGTTTGCTGAAGCCTGGAGATTGGGGCAGTGGGAGTGGCTCTTCGCCCTGCCACTAAGCATAATTAACTCATATTTAAATATATTTACGGCTTAATAGCAACATCACTTTGAGGCTTTTTTCCAGCATACTTTAGTGTGCATGTTTCGGACATAATTCATAACTCCTTTGCTTTTTTTATTTATTCCCTTGTTTTTATAGTCATTTACTTGAGTGGAGAAAAGCCTTAACTTTGTAAGGATTTATCCATCTGCATATGTATAGCTTTTTAGATCATTGGATTTTCATATTGAGCTCTATGGTTAATATTTCTTATCCTGTTATTTTGTAACTACTCTGAACAGCATATGACCTACTGAATCCTAGGTTTTTATTAAAAGTCTTACGGGAAGCTCACTTTTGGAACTTCTAGTCTGTTTTGAACAACTTACTGGTAAAAAGACTTGTTTGCTCTGTATGACCTGAAGTTTGGAAAGTTTAATGAGTCAAACCATTTTGCTTTTAAATTAAACATTTTGTGAAGGCTAATTTATAGCTTGCAGAGACTTGAAACGGGGAACTTTTTGCATTGACTGAGTTCTATTTCGTTTTTATGTGACCTCAGACGTGTAAGTAAAATCTTTTCATGTAGTGATGTCAGAAAGCTAATCAACATAAATTTCATTCAACAGCAATGTTAACTTAGTATTTCTGAAAGCCACATGTTGAAGACATACAGCTGACAGGTAGATTGACAGTGGACCTAACTTCATTGTGTTATGAGGCAGGCGGAGAGAAACAAAGGACTGAATTCTTCATTCTGGGCCTCGGGCTCCTTTGCATGACAGCTGCTATGCCTACAGCTGTGCATTGCATGTGGTGCCTTTCAGAATTCATCAGCTCTCTGGTGGATCATGAGTGTTCTGGGCAATAAAAAGCACTGATTCCTTTACATGCAAAGTGGCCCCTCCCCCCACTTCACCCCAATCCATTTGACTAATGTTTATTAAGCCCCTGCCATGTACCAGGGAACCCTAATGGTGCAGTGGTTAGGCCCTTGCTGCTTAAACTAAAGGTTGGCTGTTTGAACCCACTTAGCAGTTTTGTGAGAGAAAGACCTCACAATCTGCTTCTTTAAAGATTCTAAAACCAAACTCACTGCCACTGAGACACTTCCAACTCATAGCAATCCCCGTAGGGTTTTGAAGGCTATAAATCTTTACAGAAGCAAATTGGCTCATCTCTCTGCCAGAGAATAATAGCTGGTGGATTCAAACTGCCAACCTTTTGGTTAGCAGCTAAATGTCTTACCACAACCCCACCAGAGCTCCTTCCCTAGGAATACCTATGGGGCTTTTCTGCTCTGTCACATGGGAGTCATTATACATCAAAAGCAACTCAACCATATTGTTGTTTGCTGTTGAGTCGCCACGACTCATAGCGACCCCTCCTTGGGTTGCCGAGGCAGTATCACTACGGAAGTTGTATCACGCACTCCACTAGGTTGTACTGCCCAGTGCTGAGCAAAAAAGAAGCAGTACTATTCTCATGGCACCTATATTCTTATCGGGGACATATCCAGTAAATAAGTAGCTGATCATACATAGATGGTTGGTATGTTGTAGGCCCTCCATAAATACTGCTCAGTTGGCACACAAAGCCTCACACATGTAATGTAAGGGAAAAGAACACAGTGTTGTGAGAACACAGTTCAGATTGTCTCTGACCAGATAGCATGCACTTTTGCCAGGACCCTAAGGTGTACATACATTTGGCATTTTAATTTAGTATTTACACTTGTCTCTTGGTATCTGCAGGGCATTGGTTCCAGGACATGGCTCCCACTCCACCCCCACTTTCGCAGATAACAAAATCCCAAGATGTTTTAGTCTCTTACATTGTTGTTGTTGTTGTTATTTGCCATCGAGTCGGCCCCGACTCCTAGCAACCCCTCCTTGGGTTTCCAAGGCAGTTATCACTACGGAAGTAGGAATGCCCAACCTTCCTTCCGAGGAGTGGCTGGTGGGTTTGAACC
>NW_006921875.1:525340-554245 GCF_000298275.1 Orycteropus afer afer
AGGTTGGGCAATCCTACTTCCGTAGTGATACTGCCTTGGAAACCCAAGGAGGGGTCGCTATGAGTCAGGGCTGACTCGACGGCACATAACAACAGCAAGAAGTTTTATAGCTGATAACTGGACAGTGAAGGAAAGACAAAATATACAACCAGTAATGAACTGTAAGAGCATAGTTCTTTAAAGCCACTTAATAGGTTTAGATAATCCTGTAGAAGAACCTTAAATTGGTACCTGAAAATACTAACTAGTTTGTAGTATTTATGTAGGTGACTTGTACTTACCACAGAACAGTAAAATTCTAAAAAGACAATATTTCATTATCTGTAAATAGCCAATCAAAAATTGTTCAAATAAAAAACTTTGGTACTATGAAAAATACTCAGTTTTTTGAAGTTGTATACATTTGAATTACTTTCTCCAAAGATGCCAAATAACTGAAGCCTATAGAAACTTATAGTCAGTTTAGGGAGGTAAGAAATCCATATGCAAAGAGAGCTCAGTCTAAGGCAATTTAAAAAAGGTATTTAATGGTACAGGTAATAAGAACTGTTGAAGCTCAGAGAAGAAGAAGGACTCTTGGGCTAGGTGACCAGAGAGGCTTTATTTAGAAAGGATGGCAAGATAAAGAGGATTTCAGTACGTAGGCAGTATCACTACGGAAGTAGGAATGCCCAACCTTCCTTCCGAGGAGTGGCTGGTGGGTTTGAACCACCAGCCTCCTGGTTAGCAGTCAAGTGCGTTAGGCACTATGCTACCAAAGCTCCCAGTCTCTTATATAAGATGGTACAATATTTATATATAACCTCTGCACATTCTCCGTTACACTTTAAATCATCTCTGGATTACTTACAACGTAAGTAAGAATACAATGTAAATGGTAATGTAAATAGCACTTACTGCTCCCTCACAGCCTTTGAAGGATTGCTTGGACCTCTTAATTACTACCCCCTTTAATGTTATTTTTGATCTGTGGTTAGTTGAATCCATGGATGTGGAACCCCATAGATACTGAGAGCTGACAGGATTTTGGATTCTCAGCTTTGTAATTTAGCTAACTTTTCACGTGTCTGAGCTGCCTCTGTAATAAGATTGAATATGAGAAGTTTCTTGAATGGGATAGATGAAACTTTTCAGTTGGAGAAGGGAGGTTTTTGGTGTTAGATGTTTCAGGTTATTTTAATGTGAATCATAGGCAGGTTACAGTCTATGAAAGAATGTAACCAAACTTGCTGCCCTCAAGTCTATTGGACTCTATAAAGTAACACGGAAAAGCTAAATTTAGAAGTACAGTCTGTTACAAACAAGATCCGTTCCTAAGTACGTGTCTTTAAGTTGTATTTGTAGGTAAGTTGGAACAGGTGCTTATGGTTCTTATTTAGCATTACTTTAGTGCAAGAAAGGTCCTCTGGTGGCTCAGTGGTTAAAGCATTCAGCTGCTAAGCAAAAGGTCCGCAGTTTGAACCCCAGCTGCTTTGTGGGAGAGAGATGAGGCAGTCAGCTTTGGTGAAGGTTTACAGCCTTGGAAACCCTGTGGGGCAGTTCTGCTCTGTCCTGTAGGGTCGCCATGAGTTGGAACCGACTAGATGGCAGCGGGTTTTAGTGCAAGAAAAGGCTCAAAGCCTTTCCAATGATTTAAAAGCTGTATGTGCAGCAAGTGAAGGTGTTGGTGATGGAGAATTTGTTGCTAATAAGGGATTGGTTCAGTTATTTTGAAGTGTGGACAGATTTGCATAACATTAAAGGGGAAGTAAGAGACATCAATTGTCCATAGGTTGTTGTAACCTGGTGACTTCCTGTATTTATCATCATCTTGTTCTGTTTTCCCCATTAGTTACTGTGAGAAATGCACTAGTAAGCAGTAACCAATGGCTTTTGGCAAATGTTCTTTTAAAACATAGACTATAATAGTAGAGTGTGTTTCCCTGCTGTCTCTTGGCTACGTAAGAGCCTTACCTGAAAATTTTTCCATGTGAAGAAACAGCAGTGGCTTTATCCGAATGAGCTTAATGGAAGGAATGCAAAACACGGGACCCCTGGATTTTGACCATATGTATGACTTTGAGCAACTCTTGTCACCTTTCTGGGACTCAGTTTCCATAGCTTTAAAAATGAGTATCACGGTATCAACTAATACTTGGACTGTGTAACCTTACAAGCTGTTGTCAAGAGCAGGTGAGATAATAGAAAGGAAAATGCTGGTGAAGCACACAGGCACATGATCACTGTGAGTGCCGTGTCACAAACGTGCCTGGCAGTTACCTGTGTGTTTCTTGCAGAGGAACTGCTAAGTTCGTGACTTGTTTAACTAATCATTATTTATTGAGCACCTTTGTAAGCTCAAAATAAGCACTAGTTCTCCCTCCTCCTCTTCTTCCCTCCCTCTTTTCCTGCTGCCCATGTCAGAACCTTATTCTGTGCTTATTTATTGTCATTTTAGGCCTCGTTCTAACTCTGTTCATTTCCCGAAAATTAGAAGGGCAAAACTAAAAAAAGAGAATTACGTATAGTAGCAAGAAGTTTGGGAGCTCTGGTAGCATAGTGGCTAAGCCACTTGACTGCTCACCAGGTGGCTGGCAGTTCAAACCCATCAGCCACTCCTCAGAAGGAAGGTTGGGCAATCCTACTTCCGTAGTGATACTGCCTTGGAAACCCAAGGAGGGGTCGCTATGAGTCAGGGCTGACTCGACGGCACATAACAACAGCAAGAAGTTTTATAGCTGATAACTGGACAGTGAAGGAAAGACAAAATATACAACCAGTAATGAACTGTAAGAGCATAGTTCTTTAAAGCCACTTAATAGGTTTAGATAATCCTGTAGAAGAACCTTAAATTGGTACCTGAAAATACTAACTAGTTTGTAGTATTTATGTAGGTGACTTGTACTTACCACAGAACAGTAAAATTCTAAAAAGACAATATTTCATTATCTGTAAATAGCCAATCAAAAATTGTTCAAATAAAAAACTTTGGTACTATGAAAAATACTCAGTTTTTTGAAGTTGTATACATTTGAATTACTTTCTCCAAAGATGCCAAATAACTGAAGCCTATAGAAACTTATAGTCAGTTTAGGGAGGTAAGAAATCCATATGCAAAGAGAGCTCAGTCTAAGGCAATTTAAAAAAGGTATTTAATGGTACAGGTAATAAGAACTGTTGAAGCTCAGAGAAGAAGAAGGACTCTTGGGCTAGGTGACCAGAGAGGCTTTATTTAGAAAGGATGGCAAGATAAAGAGGATTTCAGTACGTAGAGAGGGGCAATGAGTGCATCCAGAGGACTCTAGGGGAACTGAGCAGATCAGAGAAGTTGTAAAATGTGTGGATGGTTCCTCCAGCCCCCCATATATTTAACAAGTACTTCTGTGTCTGTGCCAGACACTGTTCTGGATGCTTTAGTTACAGCATAGAACTGAAAAGATGAAGGACCCTGCTCTCGCAGAATTGACATTCTAGAGTGAAGATACTAGAGCTTGTCAACTGAATGAGAAAATCTTGGAAGGTTAATGAAGTGTGTGTGGGGGGTATGGTGTGACTGTATATGGGTAGTCTGTATGCACTTTGAGGGTGTGACATGAATGAGACACATGAGTTGGCCCTGTGACGTTATAGGGGCAGAATGTTCCAGAAGGAGGGACCATTAACAAGTTGAGAAATTCATACCTGGAGTGGTACATAGTGAGGGCCACGTTGAAGTCCACATAAATAGTTATGAATTATGAAACTTAGTTCTGCAAATGGACATATTGATCCCTTTTCTACCAGATACTCCACTAGTTGTTGGAATTGTAGGGAGAGTTAGAGATGACTAGACCAGGGGCTGTACTCCTCTGATAAGGAGCTTATAGTCTGTAGTACTGCAGCTAAGTGCGGGTCAGGCATACTGGGTGTTGCAGTTGATGTTCCTACAGGGTCCTGGACAGGGGCTGGGGTGACAGGAGCCCTTTGGGAGAGGATATGTTGCTGATTTGTGGTCACAAAGTGGAGCACAGCAGGGAGGAAATTAAGAAGAGGGAAGAAGGAAGGAGCCACATGTGAGCTGGGTGAAGAAAAACCCAGAGGGAAAGCTCAGAGGCTCCGATGGGGACGCACAGCGAGAGCAGTGCAGCACTGCAGCCTGAGCAGCAGCGTGACCCCGGAAGAGAGCTGCGCACCCTCCTGCCCTCCGTCATCCCTCTCGTCCTGTGGTCTCCACGCCATCTCCAGTTTACAGATGAGGACGTGGATGCTTAGTGAGGTTGGATAATGTGTCCAATATCACACCACCAGGGAGTGGTCAGAACTTGAACCCAGCTTCACTGTGTTCTTTCGTGTACATAATATGGAGCTTTTCATCCACTTGTACTTGCAGCAGGCAGCAGCAGTAGTTGTGATGACACTGGCTCCATTTAAAATTAAAATTAGAGAATTGGTGGTGGTAATTGCTTTCAGGTTGACTCTTGACTCATGACAACCGATACATTATAGAGTAGAACTGCTCCACAGGATTTTCTTGGCTATAATGTGTATGGAAGTAGCTTACTAAGCCTTTCTTCCATGGAGAGCCGCTTGGCAAGTTCAAACCAGGGATTCAAACCAGTTTTCCCCATTCAGTCGCGGCTGACAAAGTGAAATTGAAGTGGATTTGAATTTGTAAAATGTTTGTAGACCAGAACTGTAACTGGAAAGGGAAAAATTACAGGTTGATGCCCTGGTAGAAACTTAATCTCCCTCTTAGAAAACAAGGGCAGTGTGTGTGTTAAATAGCAATCAGATATCTTGATTGGTAGAGTCGGAAATGGTGATGCCTTGCTCAAAGATGGCAGCCGACTGTGCTGCTTTGAGTGTGTGTGGCTCTGCACAGTCCTGCCAGTAGTCTGATCTCTTGCACCAGGCTCCTGAAAGGGTTCACTGTGCGTCTTCCCTATCTTGCATTCCAGGGCTTGAACTCAAAATTTTCCCTTTCTGATTTTTGTCCTGCTACACCCAAATATTACAAATTTAGGTCTGTTCCAGTTTCGCTGAGTTGGCCACGACTGAACTGGTTTGAACCGGTTCAGAGCTCTAGTTCAACCCACAAGATTTTAGTTAGCAGCTGATTGTAAACTGCTCATGCCACCCAGGTTCCTGAAATATTAGAGCCCCCCCGAAACCCACTACCATTGAGTTGAATCTGACTCATAGTGACCCCCATTTGGTTTCCAAGGCTATATATCTTTATGGAAGTAGATTGCTCCATCTTCATCCCATGGAGCTGCTGGTGGATTTGAATCACTGACCTGGTTAGCAGCCAAATATGTTTAGTAAAAGCAGAAAACAAGTGAACTTCAGTGGAGTGTGATCATCTGATCTTCTCCAAGAGCCTATAGCTGTGTTTTAGGCTTCATGGCAGTGCTGATTGACAAGAGGCCTGGGCAGGGTGCCTGAGGGCCCTTACCTACTAGGTATCTGGTGAGCTAGTAGCATCTCTCTGGGACCACTGTCGATCCCATCCCATTTATAGCGTGCTCCCCCATAGATCTTCTTTGCAGGTGTTGGAGCAGTACACGGGGTGGTTGGAGGTGGTGCCATTCCTGTGGAAGTGTGCTGCAGCATTAAATGCTCCATGGCTTGCAAGCTTGTCACATGGATCCAAGTGATATGTGTCCTGGCTGGTGAGTCCTTAGAAGGGCCTGTCACTACTGAAAGCTCTCTCACTGCCTTCTAGCTGAGTGACAACTTATGCTGAGCATTGGGTATCCCTTCTCTGATAGTTGCATTCCAGGTTGATCTTTCTATTGCAGTTTTTAAAACTTAGGATAGGTTTGATGAATGTTTTTAGCAGTAAGATTTAGGAAATGTCTTTTTTTCCTTAATTCTACTCCTGGTGCTACTAAATTACTCCAGATTTAGGTATATCAATTGGTTAAGGTTTTTGCTTTTGCTTTCCTTTTACGTAAAGAAATCGTATAGATTAACTAGACTTTTGCGAAGCATTTTGCACATTTTCCAGCTGTATTTCAGTGGATGAATTTGGAAAAACCCTGACATGTGCCATGTTTAAGAACTGTTTTTTCACTACTCACTACAGAATTGCCCACTTTAATTCTAAATAAGAAGTCAGTGATTAAGTGAAGTCTTTGGTATCAGAAAGCTAATTTATGATGAGAAATGATCCATTCAGTTATTTTTACTTTGGGAGGTTATAAATTGAAGAAATGTATTTAAGCACCCCACATAGGCAATTTTTTAAAACCCTAAGACATAACATTTTACCGCTTGCTAGCTGTTTTCTTTCAAGTGTTTGTTTGTTTGAAATGACATAGTTGTTTGGGCTTTTTATGACTATTTTGTTTCTCGTAATGTTTCGTATTATTTTTGCATCTGCTTAGAAGCCACAACAATAGAGCGGGATGTTGCTCTGCAGTGCAGGTGACAGAGAGACCGAGTTTAGGATTATGGAGCTCTGTAATGTTTCAGTGAAAATTTCTAGAAGCTAGTTGGTGTTCAGCTTCCTCCTCTGCTGCGGTGGTTTTCTTTTGTTGAGAATGATTGACTGTTTCATCAAATAAAATATCCATATTTTTATACAAGTAACATGAGCGTTACACAGTTTTTTTTTTCAAACTGCGCATCCCCTTCATAGGCTAGTTTCCTGTGCAGTCATATGCGTCTGCATATTACTTACATGGGTGCGTTATATGTGAAAAAAATCACAGTAGTTTAAAAAGTTTACATAAGCTGAATGCTGGGTATCATGAACATGTTTTAATTAATACACACTCTGAAAATTAAATCTAAAAAGTGATTTTAAGTACAGTTCTGATTTGTTTGTGGTTATATTGAGGTAAATAGTACTTGCTAGTTTCTTTCACTGCTTATCATGTGACACCAATAAAAGAAGTGTTTATTTTGCCAAAATATTTTTGCTTTGGGAAGGGGGGATAGTTTTTTCATTTTTACTTATTCTTTTAAAAGGGACACATTTGAACTGTTTGAGGCAGTGCCCTCTTCAGCGGTTTTGTTTTCTGATAAAGGTGTTCCTAGTATAGCGTTTTGGCTCCTTCCAGACAAAGAGCATGAAAAGAAACAAGAACGTGAAATGAGTTGCCCCAACCTGTCTGGCTGTGTGCACTCTTGAATTTTCCTAGTGAGGGGAAGGTGTTGATTTCTTAATTGTGTTTATTCTGCAGTGGATTTTAAAAATTGTGTGTATATAAAATTTAGAAGGTCGTCTTGAATTTGCAAAAAAATGTAATGTGGCTCTTTCTACTTGATACCTTAAGAATACTTTTATAGCTGTTCCTTAGATATTTAGTAAGTAGTTAACATCCCATGTCCCAAACACACAATAGGAGAGACTATGCTTTCATTTCTCAAATTTCTTTCTGTTGTACTTTTCTTTGGGTCAGGATGAGTCATGAGTCATAATTGACTTGATGGCTTGGATTTTTCCTTTGAAAATTGGAAGGTTACTTTGTGTTAAAAGTTAAAACTTAGATGAAAGGTACAGATACTGAGAAGAAAAAGTCCTGCGGGATTGTGGGTAAGAGACTGGAAAATGCTCATATTTGCAAATTCTCAGCATTCTGAAGCTGTTTCCTCTTCCCATTTTTGTGGTTATGACCTGAAATTTAAGAATACTTATTGATGGTAGTTTTAGTAAGAAGTTGGTAAAGGTGCAATTTTTGAAAATACCACATTCAGAGATATATTTTTATTTTGAATACATCAAGGAATATTTGAATAGCTTTAGAGGCAAGAGATTTATTCTGATAGAATATGATGTTGTATATGTTTGGTATATAAAAACACCACAGTTTCTAAAATAAGATTATGGCATCTAAAATCTTGCTAATTTGATGCTTTCAAAACTGTTTGAATTTTATATGTTCTTATTAGCTTAATCGGGAGCTCTGCTGGTGTAGTACCTAAGGCATTTGATTGCTAACTGGCGGTTCAAACCACACCAGCCACTTCTCAGAAGGAAGGTTGGGCCATCTGCTTCCGTAGTGATACTGCCTCGGAAACGCAAGGAGGGGTCGCTATGACTCGGATCCGACTCGACAGCAGTGCGATTAGCTTAATCAGTGTCTGAATGATCAAAATGTGATTTCACCCTTATTACATTACCTATACAAAGTTCTGGTGGTGTAATGGATAAGGCATTTATTTGGATGCTAACCAGAAGGTCAGCAGTTCAAACCCACCAGCTCCTCTGCTGATGGATGATGGGGCAGTCTACTTCTGTAAAACTTTACAGCCTTGGAAATCCAGTGGGGGTCACTATGAGTCGGAATCAACTTGATGGCAGTGAGTTTGGTTTGGTTGATTTTATACAAGTGTAGTTGCAAAGGATTGTCTTGGCTTTGGTTAAAAAGCTAAGTGGGACTTGGGGGGGGGCGGAGGAAATACTGCTTAGGCTAAAATAAAATTCTACCACCCTCCTTATATTTCTGTTAAAGCTACAGTGATAAACAGTCTTTTCTTCTTTTAATCCTACCTCTTGGTACAGTCTTTTGTAAGTTTCCTGAGCCACGACATGCCACAAAAATGAAGGCAAACTGGTTTGTGCACCCGTGTTTAGAACCCCAAAACTGAACTATGACTCTTGTATGTGTGCAGTGTTTGAAGTTGCAATGCAGTTTAGAATGTTCAACAGCACAGTTCCTGGGCCTTTTGTTATTCTTTCTACTGTTTGGTTTCTCAGGTTCAGTTTTGATTCTCTTGCCAATTTGGGCTTCTGTTGGCTGAATTTTTATTTTTGATGTATGAGATTAAGAAAGCTTACTTCTGTGTGGAATAAAGTGACTGGTAGGTTTAAGCAGAGTACCCGAGGTCCGGGTGAGGAAGGAGGGCCTTCCTGCCTGGGTCCTCTTCCTGATTACCTGGCTGTAAGGCTGTGAATGTTTGCATCCGTGGTGGGGAAGCTTGCTTTCGTCAGTGGAAGGCTCACACTGCAGGCAGCACTGTGGCTGTGGCTGTAGTTTTGATCTTTTACAGATGGAACAGTCTCCTGGTCTGTTTACCCATTATCAAAACTTAAAAAAGTCAACTGCCCTCGAGTTGATTCTGACTCACAGTGGACCCCACTGGGTTTCCAAGGTTGTAAATCTTTACAGAAGCAGACTGCTTTATATTCTTTGGAGGAGCAGTTGGTGGGTTTGAACCACCGACCTTTTGGTTAGCAGCTGCCTTACTACATCACGAGAGCTTAAAGACTAGAGTTTCCCGCTCATCGTTCAAAAAATAAAAAGGAGTAACTATCAGTAGGTCCCAATTTTGGGCTAAAAATTCTGAACTGGCTAGTTTTTAGGCGTTTTATTAGCTATTAAGTTTATTATCACAGAAAGTGCCTTTTTCTTATTAGATAGGATCATAGAAGTATGTGATGAGATCAGAGTATTAAACTTAATACGAATCTATTTTTGATTCCATCAACATTATAAATTGAGGAATTCAGGATAGAGAAGAATGTAAATTACTGCCTCGTGCTAAATAAAGTAAATTCATGGTTGCAAGTTAGAGTATTGAACACATAAAATCAAGTACAAATGATGCTTAAGCTATTTCTGGCTTTCTGAAGTTTTAGAGAGCCCAAAACCAAAAACTTCACTACCATCAAGTCAATCCTGACTCATAGCAACCCTATAGGACGGAGGACAACTTCCCTATAGGGTTTCTAAAGCTGTAAATCTTTACAGAAGCAAACTGCCTCTTCTTTCTCTGGGTAGTTTCAAGCCACCTTAGCAGCCAATGCTTTAACCACTGCACCACCAGAGCACCTTTGAGAGAGACCAAAAAAAACATGCCCACTGCCATTGAGTTGATTCTGACTTACAGCAACCCATTTTGGGGCAGAGTAGAACTGCCCCACAGGGTCTCCAAGGCTGTAAATCTTTATAGAAGCAGACTGCGTCATCTTTCTCCCACGGAGCTGCTGGTAGGTTCACACCAACAACCTTTTTGATTAGCAGAGGAATACTTTAAGTGCTACACTACCAAACTCACTGCTGTCGAGTTGGAGCCCACTCACAGTGACCCCTCCTTGGGTTTCCAAGGTGGTGTCACTATGGAAGTAGGTAGCCCAATCTTCCTTCCGAGGAGTGGGCTGGTGGGTTTGAACTGCCAGTCTTCTGGTTAGCAGTCAAATGCTTTAGGCACTATGCCACCAGAGCTCCTACAGGGTTGTCTAAATATCCTGGGCAGTTGTCAAAGACTACATGACATCAGGTGTCAGCTGTGTCTTCATAGTGAATGATTATTGTGTTTTTTCTTTCCCCCACAAAACTTCAGTTTGTGTAAAGAACTACATAAAAACAAAATAAAAGAAAAAACAACCAACTAAAAATTTTTGTAGGGTGGAACTTTTGTTCTTGGGTTTCATTTATTGCTTCTGTATTAAATGAAATTCATCAGTACTTTACAAATGGATAACTTGTTACAAATAAACTTGAAATATGTGTGTGTTGTATGGAGGAGAGAAGGGAGAAATTGCTGACTCAGTGGTACCTTTGAGTGCTAGGAGATGCATAATATATGGAACTTAACAATAAAACACGGCCTTGGAATTAAGAGACTAGATCAGATCCCAGTCCACCAATTAATAGTGGTGTAATTTTGCATGGATTAATTTATTTGATGGGATCTTTAGTTTACCTGTCTGTCAAATGAGGATAGCACCTGGTTTGTGTTGCAGCAAGCTTTCAGAAACATGCCTGGAACCACGATGGGCACACCCAGCCTTTGGTCCTTCCTCTTGTAGTTGGTGGCAGTCAGTCGCTGTGGTATCTCTGCTCTTTGGCTTTTCACCATACTTTTGGATTTTGAAAAATGAGCAGTTCAAACATTTCCCTTTTTAAATCTGTATATACCCACTCCTCAGTTAATGATATGGTTAGGTTTCAAAAACTACTTTTCATCATTACATAATTGCCAAGTGACATCACTGCACAACTGCCAAATTACATGACTGCCAATCCATTGAGAATCATGACCCAACCAAGTTCACATATAACCTTAACCATCACAACCAGTGTTAGTCTTGCCTCACACCTTGCTTGGTATTTGTTACCGCCAGGCGTATGGCCTTAATGCGCCAAATAGTTGGATAGTAGATTTTTTACTTTTGTTCTAAATGTGAAATGTCAGATAACAGATGAGTGAGGAATAGTTGTATTTTGCTTTGGTGATGTGGAATGAACTCAGATTACAATTTAGGCAACAGTAACGAGCTTCAATGGATCTGTGACTGAATAGCACCACAGGTGCTAGACAGTCCTGCCCATTCTAGAGACCTGGTCCCCTCTTACTTACTGTTTCAGTAGTTGCCCATGCTGGGACACCTGTGGTTACCTAAACCAAACTCACTGCCATCGAGTCGATTTTGACTCATAGCAACCCCCTTTGGGCTTCCAAGGTGGTAAATTTTTATGGAAGTAGATTGCCCAGTCTTCCTTCCATGGGGTGGCTGGTGGGTTTGAACTGCCAGCCTTCTGGTTAGCAGTCAGATACCTTAGGCATTATACCACCAGAGCTCCTTTGTAATTACCTAGTTTGGTGAATTAGGTAACTCTTGGAATTTGATGTTTTTTTTACACATGGCCTGGGAAGAAGTAAACACGTCTCTCTATTTGCTTGCTGCCCAAATACAGGTTTTTATTATTTTTTTCCTCTTCTGTCCCACCTTTATGCAGCCCGAACTACTCACAGTTCTGCTGTATGCTATTTTCATATTTGATGAGTGATATTTTAGATGCATTTTTGGTATATTTTCTTAGATATTACATTTTCATATGGCCTTGAACAGATAACTTTGTGGGAGCAGTTTCAGTACTATTTATGACAACTTAGGAAATCTCTCATCTTACTGTCTTTTTAGATGTGAAATCAGGAAAAAACAAATGTGTAAATAAATTATTTTCTTAGACTTACTTAGTAGTATCAGTTTTAAGGAAGTGAATGTCCTGAATATCTGTATAGCATATAAAATATATTACACATAAAATATAAAGTTGAGAATTCTGTGGTACTGGGTTCTTTTTGAGGGGGTCATACAGGCTCACTCTCCTGTTGATGTGCACACTGGTGTGAACTCACAACTTGGCTGTGTAACAACATAGGAGGCCTATGGCTTCAGGAGGTCCCTGAGTGCCCATACCCCCATTGTCTGCCACATGTTATGCACCTGTCCATTTGTGCCTTTATGTGGGGAGAGAGTCCTTAGCTTTTATCTGTTTCTCAAAGAGGTCTAAGATCTCTCCTCAAAAGAACCATTAACATGAACTTTGTTGTTGTTGTTATGTGCCGTTGAGTCGGACCCAACTCATAGAGACCCCTCCTTGGGTTTCCGAGGCAGTATCACTACGGAAGTAGACTGCCCCATATTCCTTCTGAGGAGTGGCTGGTGGGTTTGAACCGCCAGCCTTCTGGTTAGCAGTCAAGTGCCTTAGGCACTATGCTACCAGAGCTCCTTAAAGTGAACTAGTAAGTTTAATTTTAAAACTTAAGCAGAGGCCATTGTTTAGCAGCAATACAAGCAGTGGGTTACAGACTTGAAAAATGAAATGTACTCACAGCCTATCCCATTCAATAATATAGTCAGTTATCTCTTAATGTGCACGTTATATTCTGTGAAATAGGACATTATGTGATTTGGACCTTACACGTATATACCTGAATTGTAAGCTGCAGCATTTACTGATTTTTTACCTTTGTGTTGTTGTTTAATAACCTTTTGTTTCACTTCTAAATTGATATCTCTCCTTTTCTTCTTGCTGCTCCTGTCGCTAGCATTGGTTTTGTTGGATTTGGAAGCCATGATGCACTTAATGATAATATTTTCTAAAGAAAATTAATCAGAGAGATGATACTGCAACTCGAGACACACACAGCTTGGATGCTGCTGCCTAAGAGTTGAAGCATACGCTGTCATACGATAAACTCTTTAGAACAAAGTACAGTACAGTACATACATAAGTCAGTAAAATAGGCATTCATTATGGCCATCAAGATGTATATATTACAGGTTAAATATGTATTGTACCATCATACACCTGGCAATGTAATCACTTTGTATACAAGAGACATGAAACGTGTTATGTGCATTAAGCTGTTGCGTTCTCTACATCCAGTTGATTCCATTATGTCCTGTTCTCTGATCAGGATTTCAGAACTCCGTTACAATCTGATGAGACCATGGATGTATATGCGGTTGGACGTTGCCCAAATGGACGTTATGCCTCAATGCATGACTGTATATATTGATAGGAACATTAGTTAGTATTTGACACAATTCTTTGTTCATTCAGTTAAAACCCTGTCCATATTGCACTTGTATATTTCCCTAATATCTGAGTGGGATTGTGAATCAGTGTAGAACAAATGAACTAAATAAATGGATGAATTAGGAATTGTTAGTGGAAGCAGAATGTCATTGTTTTCGCAAGAAGGAACATATGCTGACAATTTAGATTTGTAGGCTTGGGGTTTCCATAATTTGTTGAACAGAATCTGCTGTGGATAGTCCTTACAATTGGTTCCATTTATTGAGTTTGTGCCAGGCATTGTGTGAAGTTCTCTACATTATCTCCATAGTGCTTCGGACAACGGTATTGGGTTATCGCCATTATATATCATAGTTGTTTCTAATTGGTCATGAACAGAATTATTCCCTAATAATTGTAATCATAAGGAGCTCTAGTAGCACAGTGACTAAGGATCTGACTGCTAACCAGAAGGTTGGTGGTTCAAACCCACAAGCCGACCTGTGGAAACAAGACCTGGCGATCTACTTCCATAAAGATGTACGTCCTTGGAAACCCAGTGAGGCTCACTATGAGTTGGAATTGACTCTATTGCAGTGGCCTTTGGCTTTTTTTAATTGTAATTGTGGCCCAAGTGCTGTGCAATATAAGTTCTTGCTATTTCACTTTTGAGGGCTTTTGTTTGAGGACCAAACTTATCTTGAGGACCTACTCTATTTGTAGTGCCACTCCCACACCATAGAGTAGGAAGAGAGCTAAATTTATTGTCTCACCTTAGTGTTGGAGTCAGCTCTTTGTTGGGAAGATATGTGACCCTGGGGACACAATACCCTTCTAGCCCTTGGAGAGTCCTTCCTCCCAGGATCCATTTGTTCCCTGTGGGCTTTGTTTTACCCCTGTATTGGCAAAAGATAGAAAAAGCCCCAACTTGAGGACCAAACGAAACCCAAGCCACTGGCACTGAATCTATTCCAACTCATAGTGACCTTGTAAGACAGAGTACAACTGCCCCATAGGCTTCCCAAAGCTGTAAATCTAGACAGCCGCTTCTTTCTGCCATGGAGTAGCTGGTGGATTTGTTCTCCCGACCCTTTGGTTAACAGCCATATCTTTTAACCACTATGCCACCAGAGCTCCTTGACTTGAGGACAGTGTGGGAGAGTCCTTGGAGATGAGGATTGAGTAAAATTTAATGAATCTAAACCGCTACAGTCTTAGGGCTGGGGCATGTTAGGAAAGACTGGGGCCCAGGCTGCTCTCTGAATGACCACAGCTTGTGGCTCAGGGAACCTATTTCCTGAGCTTCCTGGATGGACCTGATTGGGTGGCTCTTGACATCATGTGCCCTTCCTTCCCTCCCTCCCTCTTCTTTCCTCCTTCATTGCCTCCTCTTTCCTTCTCTCCTTCTTTCTCTCTTCTCCCTCCCTCCCTCCTTTTGCTCCCTTTATTCCCTCATCCCTCCGTCCCTCTCTCCTTCCTCCTCTCCCCATTCTTCCCTTCTCTTTCTCTTTTATTTCTTCCTTTAGTGCTCCTCCTTTCCATTCCCTTTTATCTTTCATAAAATGTGGATTCTCTGGAATACCTCTTCCACTCAAAATTTGCTTCTTATTGACATGAGAGTAGGGCCTTTCTGTAAAGGGGCTTGCTTTTCACAAAGGTTAACAAACATACAACTTCAGTTTTAAATTCTTTCAGGGTAAACATCTTTGTAGTAATGTATTTTTATTCCCTGTACCTCTAACAAAGTGCCTTGTTGAGAGTCGCATCCAGGAAAAATTATCCAAATACATCTTTCTACTATCATTCCAGAAACTTTACAAAGTATGTGTTGTTGTTGTTATGTTCTGTCGAGTCAGACCCGACTCATAGCGACCCCTCCTTGGGTTTCTGAGGCAGCATCACTATGGAAGTAGATTGCCCCATCTTCCTTCCGAGGAGTGGCTGGTGGGTTTGAACCGCCACTGGTTAGCAGTCAAATGCCTTAGGCACTACGCCACCAGAGCTCCCACAAAGTATGTAGTGAAACAAACAAAAAAATTTAATGTAACAGGAATAATAAGCTTGGACTAGGTTGGAATAGTAGTCTGATGTAAGCCATCATATCTGAAAATGAGATATGTTGTTAAATAGGCTCCTAGAATTTTATTTTAGTTGGAGATCTATTAAAAAAATCTGGAATTGAATTTAAACCTAATGTGTGATTAAAAATAATAATAATAATAATTTAGCAAGAGAATACATTTTAGTTCCTTCTCTCCTTGAGTTTGAATGATGACACACTTGGCAGTTGTGGAGTTGATCTGAGTGGCAGAATTTATGCTCACCATGTGGGTCTTCTCAACCAGGGTCTTACCATTTGAAGTGGTTGAGTCTGTCCCTTGTTCTCATGGACGCCCAGCTGCAGGTGGGAGGGGCTGGAGGACAGTTAAGGCTTCCCTGAGGTGGAATTGGATTGTCCAGCACTAGTGATAAAAAGTCTTAAAAATTATACTGAAATGAAAATGTAATCATTTCATAGTAGGACCAAGTGAGTGGATAGGTTAGTATCTTTGTAAATTCTCGTTTATAAGCTAATTTTTCAACCTTTTCCCAGATGTGGCAATTTAAATGCCATTGTCTAATTTCTGCATTTTTAGGAGAAGCAAAATAAAAGCTATTGAACAATACTGTCATAATTAGCACAATTGACTGCCAAAACCCTGACCCTCAGCTTAGTAGCTAAGAAACTTCTCCATACCTGGTGGACACTCCCCATGAGTGTGTAAATTAGGTATTGGTGTAAATAACAATGGATATATTAACCAAGTGCTGTGAAACAAAAAAAACCAATTAAGAGATGGGTGGCTATTTGAGACAAGGAAACACATTAATTTTTTTTTTTTTTTTTTAACAAGTAATGTGATACACATTAAAATTTGAAGAATACATGCCAAAAGATTAAGGGTAGTAATTTGATGTTTAAGTAGTTTCACTACAGTGTTCTTATAATCTGTTCTGAATATTTTTAAAGTCTTATCTTTGTAATCATAGTGGATTTAATGTTTCTGGGAATAGTGGATTTTTTCTGGAGCAGTTATATTGGGGTGCACAGGTAGATGGAGAACAGAGAGCACTTCAGTGCTTTTTGGCTGTGCTTTGCTTTTTTCAAACAGAACTGTTAACAGAATTGTATATACTAGCCTTGGGGGCACAATGGTTAAGTGCTCAGCTGCTAAGCAAAAGGTTGGTGGTTTGAACCCACCCAGCAACTCCTAGGGAGAAAGACGTGGGATCTGGTCCCATAAAGGTTATGGGTCAGAAAACCCTGTGGGGCTGTTCTTCTCTGTCACAGGGGGACACTATGAATCAGAATCAACTTGAGAGTACTTGACACCACCAACACATCTCATACAATTGGAACATTTTCATTTGTCTCATTAGTTTTGTTTTTGTAGATATTATTTTTTTGAAAAATATTATTTAATTTGCTGCACAATGTAAGCAAATGTACATGCTAGAAAAATAAGAAAATACAGATAGGAAAAAATATCATTCCCTCACCCATAATCTGACCACTGAGAGTCTCCTGCCAATATTTTAAGTGTCTGTCCTTTCAGTTTTTCTTTAAGTTTACTTCTGTGGATACATTGCAGACTGATTTTTATTAATGATGTGGTTTGACCAGCATTCCTACAGACAGTTCTTTAAACAAATGTAAAGAATGTATAGTGTTTTAATTACATCATGTCTCAGAGTTATATCTGGATTTTACTCCCTGAAAATATTTTAAAATTAAATTTCATAGTTAATTTATGAGGGTATAATATTATAAGATTTATCAGGGCCTTTGAAAGGGGGAAAAAAAAACAAACATTCTGTTCCTTTTAGCTGAGAATACCCAGTTCTCCAGGGTGTGGCTGTGCCCTCTATTTCCAGGGTTGCCAGGCTCTTGTAACCGCCCCTCGGTATGGCTCCCAGGCCTGGGAGGTCTGGCCATGGGGGATTGAGACCTGCACTAGAATTGAGTTCTTCCCTTTGTAGTTGCCGCTTCAGTTTTTATATGTAAGGTTTTCAGAGTCTAGATAAGTTTTTTTTCCTATAAAATAAAGGCTTCTGAAAGATCCTGAGAAGAACCATAGAAATTAAAGAAAATAATTATAAAATAGAACAAGCCAGTAGCTGCAGTTTAATTAAGTTTAAGCTGAGGTATTTAATTACTGTCTAAAATGATTTTGTTCTTGTCACAAGACTTTTTGAGGTTCCAAAGAGTGTGTAAGGAAACTTTTAACTGCTTTCTTGGTTTGAATTTGCTAAAGCTTAGTTGAGGGGCCCTTTCTGGTACTTGAAATTATCCGAAGCTGCTAAAAGCCTTTTTAGACAAAGTCAGTCTGGTCTCCCTTCAGATGTGCCCTTAGCTGCTGTTCCATCAACCTGACATTTGGGAGAGGCGGGTATTTGAGGAATTTATTCTATGAGTACAGAACTGAAGAAGCCAGAACTTTTCCATTGTTTCTGTTGGAAGCAAAGCCTAGAGCCCTGCTTTAGTACCATGAACAACTTAAAACCAGATGGTTTATTTTTATAATTTGCCTACAGGATTTCAGACAGCCCTTGATGAGTTTAACTGCAGAAAAAGATCTGACGTAATTAATGCCTAGGTGAATAGGAGCTTAACAGAATTTTTTGCTATCAGGTAAATTTAGAAATTATTTTAAGTGAAAAAGAAATTTACAGAAAATGTGTAGCATATTAATTCATAAAAATGGTGGTTGCAGCATCCAACTGCTTCAGACTTCTCTCCATCAAACACTAGGACCCATAGGGCTAGGCCTCAGCTTGCTTAATTTTTCACGATCTTACCTTGGCCTGTTGTAAAAGTCACTTCTAATCATCTGATGAACGCATCCCGTGTGTAATACTGCTTATTGTATACCTTTATGGAATAAAGTCCCTGAGTCCTGTAGCCCCAGGCTTACTAGTCCTACTGTGGATGAGTTTTTTTTTTTTTTTTTTAATTGTGATTTGGGTGAGTTTACAGAGCAAATTCACTTTCCACACAGCAGTTTACACACACTTTGTCTCATGACATTGACTACAGTTTAACCCAATGCAACAGCTTCCCTCCCACTTCTTCCTGATAGTCACCTCTTCCCTGTGTCCTTCCCTCCATGCACTCCTGTCCCCTGGGCTGTCTCTCTGTTCATAAACAGCCCTTCTTTCTCCCATGATTATTCTCTCCAAGGAGTGTATCTACCTCAGGTAAATGTTCAACTCCTATGCCTGCCTTTTGTTTGGCTGGAAGCCACCGGTGTGGGTTCAATTCCAGACCTGAAGGGCAGCTAGGGGCCATAGTCTCAGAGGTTCCACCAGGCTCTATCAGACCAGCAAACCTGGTCCCCCCTCCCTTTTATTTTAATACTGTGAATGACTTTTGATAACCTTCAGGGCATCCAAGTCATTATCTTTTTTTATTTTTAAAGCATGTATTAAGGCCACTGAGATGGATTCTTAAATCTTTGTGGAAAACTTGACTAGCCTCTGCTAGCCTCTCCCCACATCATATTTTGCAGAATTATCACTCTGCCACAAAATGTGAAACCGTGCTGAGAGCTAACTCACCAACCCCCTTATCGTCTCAGCCAAGAAGACTGGTGGTGGTAGCATCACTTTAACCATTCTTTGAAAGCTCCTAACTTCGTTATTATCCGTTGATTTCTCTTTCTTACTGACGTGGTCTTTTTTAAAAAATTGTATTAAAAACTCATTTAAGATGAATCTTACGTTTTTTCTTCAGTTTAGCCTTTTCATTTTACTTTTGGATCTCTACCTTTTCTCTAAATCAGATATCCTGAGTGCTGGTATCAGTGTCCTGGCTGGCCTCCTGTTACAAAAGACACTTTGGCCTTTAAAAAATTTTTTTGAAGATTTATAATGAATGGATGTAAACCAAACCAAACCAAGCTCACTGCCATTGAGTCGGTTTCGACTCGTAGTGATCTCTGCTTGGTTTTCTGAGGTGGTATCTCTATGGAAATAGATTGCCCAGTCTTCCTTCCTAGGAGTAGCTGGTGGGTTTGAACCACCAGCAGGCAAATGCCTTAGGCACTGCACCACCACAGCTCCCAATTAATGCATATACTTAGCATGAATTTCTCAAACTTGCCTGAGGTACAGGTGCTATTGTAAATTGACTTCTTTTAATGATGGAATTAGAACCCAGAAAGTGCCACTTACAAGGCTGTTAAGACACGATGCAAAGAGGAGTGAATTGGATGGGGATAAAAGGTCTAGTTTTGCTAATAATTTGCTGTGGGCTTTTAGGCAATTCATTCAGTGAGATAAAGCCCAGAGGTATATTCTTAAAGCTTGGGATGAAGACTAGGTGATCTTTCAGGCTCTTCCTGATATGAATGAAGTCTTATGGTTCTGCCCTCTAACCTTTTACATAAGTTAGCCAGCACATCTCACCGTCCCATCCATGTCTGTTCTGTTCTTTAAGATTCTGTACCATCAGTTTAGCCGAACACTTTGTTGTTGTTATCTGCTGTGGAGTTGACTCCAGAGTCATGGTGACTCCATGCAGGAAATGCTGCCTGGTCCTTTTCCATCCCCATTATCAAGCTGAATGCTTTAACTGAAGCCTTTCTGTAACCTCATATGAAAGCATGGTTCCACCCTTCAGAGTCTTAATGTGAGGAAGTCATTTAGGGGCCAGGATGAAGAGGAAGATTGAGTAAGAATGATGAGGAAAGTTGGAGATTCTAGATGGTTGTGTCATAATGCAAGGGAGAGGGAACTTTAAGAATGAAAGATCAAATGCTCAGGAGATACTTGGGTTGAATAAAGCCTGGAGAAACTTAGATTCTGTAGTTCTCAGGTAAGAAGATGAGTGGTATCTGTGGAAAATGGATCTCCACTAGAGTGGAGAGGATGGAGTAAAGGCTGAGTGAGTGGTGAACTGGGGGCTGCAGGTACAGACTACCTTTGGGGAGTGGCTGTTAACTCCCTTTTCATGGTACCCAAGGCTCTTGATGACTTTGAGCATATGATGGGAGAATGTCCACAGGTGGAATCTCAACTGGTTTGGAATCCACTGTGTATCCGGTGATGAGTAAGATGGTGAGCTTTCCAAACCAAGACTGCATATGCATGGTTTCCGTGCATGATATTTAATTCTGACTTTATCCTTCAGAGTTGGCTATTTCCCCAGTGAGGAGGCAGCACGTGGAGCGTTACAAATATATATAGTTCTAAATTTAATTCATTTAAATCACAAATGGATGTGTGCCTTCACTGTTGTGATAAATTTTTAATGTAACTTGAGCAAGCCTTCTAGAATTTTGCATTCTTTTTTGCTGTTTAAGTGATACATTATTCTCTAGACTTTTTTAGTGTTTGTCCATTTTATAGGGATAGTAGAACAGAGTCCATACCTAAGTTAAATTACTCACATGTGAGGGTTTAGGCAATTTTGCTTTTGCAACTTTGCAGGCACCAGAGGTATAATGCTACATATTGTCTTAAAAATTAGTCCTTATGGCTGTTGGATTTTTCTATCTGGCAGCTCACTTCAATACAAAACCTAGTTTTATTTATTGATATTATTTAGTGATGAACCGTATTTGCTCATTCTGTGCTTAAGATAAAACCGAAGGGGAAGAATCTGCATTCCAATTTGATTGTTGTTTCTTTGCTGTAAATGCAGTTGAAGTCTTTATACCACTTTTCTTTCATTTGAACCCAAGTGCAATAATGGATATAAAGTGCTTTGTTAAATAAATGAACTATTCTTACTAAATGTAAAAAAAAGAAAAATGGCACTAAACATAGCATTATCATCCCTGGGTTTTCGTTTTGGCTCTAGAGCTACTTTAACTGGTGACCCTGGGTGGATGCCTTCACATCTCCTCTGTGTGGTGTCTTTGTCTATAAAATGAGAGGCACGTATTGGGACACTAGGATCTTATAGAAAAGCCTTATGAATACAAACAGAATAGGAGCGGAGTGGGTAAGACATCAGTTTTACAACTTGGGCATGGTACAGGCCTGAAAATACGTATATTAAAGTTACCTTAATAACAACTATGTACGCAGTTAAAGGTTAATTTTTTTCAAGAGAACCTTGATGCAGTAGATAACTGCTGTTTTCCTTCTGTTTCATTCTGTTTTCTTCATCTTTATGTGTACCTTTCTTTTCCTTATATAATTTTGTCTTGTCCTTCATTATATTCTTTGTCATTGTTTCCATTTCACTTTCTTTGTGTTTCATTCCTGTATCTTTCTTATTTAGACCAAGTGGAGCACCCAGCTGGCAGTAGCCGCCATGTAGGACCCTTCAGGAACCTGATGGTAAGTGCACATGTGTACTTATCAGGCTCCCAATGGGTTCTCTGCCCTTCCAGTTCTTGAGGCATCTCTTTCCTCACAGAAGCTAGTAAGTCCCTTCCCCCGCTTTTAAAAGGCCCTAGAGGTTTGCTTTGGTTTTTCTTTTAATTTGATTACGTGTTGAACAAAAAACAAGTATCAGGGAGGAAAAATTACTGATTTAAAGAAATGTAGTAGGTTAAACTACTAGTTGTTGCAGTGTTTGGTTTTATGAGTGACACCACATATACATAGGTGTTAGGACTCCTAGATTCTAATCTCTGTTCTGTCAGGCTGATTTAGTGAGCTTGGACAAGTCTCTCTGTGACCTTGGCCTTCAGTGTCTCCTGCAAAATGAGCAAGCTGGGCAGGTGGTTTTGATAGCTCCTTCCATCGCTAGTATAAGGGCCTCATGGGCAGTAACCTGAGTATTAGATACTTCCAGTTAAGATTCAGGAAATTGTTTTATGTGCCAGATAGTCTCAGTTCCATGAGTGGAATGATGGCTGAATTCATAGAAATCAAAACCAAACCCAACCCACTGCCACTGAGTCGATTCTGACTCATAGTGACCCCTGTTGGGTTTCTAAGGCAGTAAATCTTTATGGAAGTAGATTGTCCCATATTCCTTCTATGGAGCCATTGGTGGGTTTGAACTGCCAACCTTCTACTCAGTTCCAGTGTAAACTAAGTCTGTCAGTGTTCATCAGAGTTACATTGGAGGTAATTCTAATGGTTCCACACCCGAGTTATTAGAGTTGGCTTTTTTTAGTAGTATTTGAGTACTTTTTGTAATTTTTAATAAGAATATAGACTGCAGAGTCCAATGTGTCTTTAGTGACCTACAGATACTAGTTAAGTGCTTCTCAACCCAGGGAAGTTATGCCCTCCAGGAGACACTTGGCAATGTTTGGAAACTTGTGGTTGTCAGAACTGGGCAAGGGGAGAGGGAAATTGTTACTGGCGTTTGGTGGGTAGAGGTCAGGGATTGCTAAACATTTTACAGTGCACAGGACAGCCCCCTGCAGCTGCAGTTAATCTGACCCCTGAGAGCTGTGATTGGATTCTGTTGTTAGTCCTCTGATGATGATACGGAAGGTGTACCTACCATGGGTGGCTTCTCTTTACAGTGGATCAAGTGTCCATGGTCATGGCTTCTGAAGAGGGCACCTGGGAAAAATAAAAAAAGGAACTTCTCAGTGATTAGGTTTGGGGAGTTCAGTGGTGGACGTTTTGATGTTCGGTGTCAGCTGGCTTTCTAATATTCTTGCAGGCAGGGAATAAAGCTTAAAATAACACTTTAACCTTTTGTTGTTGTTACATGCTATGGAGTTGGACCCGGCTCATAGCGACCCCTCCTTGGGTTTCTGAGGCAGTATCACTATGGAAGTAGATTGCTCCATCTTCCTTCTGAGGTGGCTTTGAACTGCCGGCCTTCTGGTTAGCAGTCAAGTACTTTAACCACTATGCTCCCAGAGCTCCCCTTTAACCTTTTAGATAATGTGATTTTATTTTGAGTGCATCTTACTGATTAAAGTTGTGCTTTGTTTGTTATAATACAACTCCAGAAGTTGCACCTATTTATTTAACAATATTTACATGGTAAAGGCCAGTTTACTTTTTTTTGGTATGATGTGCTACCTGAGTTCATATTGGACTTGAAAGGTTGCCCAAAAATCTTACCTGTTTGAAATGCGTTTGCAAGGGATTATATTACAAAAAATCGACATTTTTTTTCTATTAAATTTTACAATGTGACTTGTCCTTTTTTATTATTATTTAAAAGTATTTTATTTTAAAAGATACTGTACCTTCTTTCACATTTGTTATTGTTGTTGTTAGGTACCATTAAGTCAGTTCTGACTGATAACAGTGCTATATACAACAGAATGAAAAATTGTTCTTTCCTCTGCTGTCTTCAAAATCGTTATTTTGAGGCTGTTGCCACAGCCACTGTGTCAGTCCATCCTCTTTTTTTGTGTCCATTTCTCTGTGTTACCTCCTGTATAATATATCCAAAGTACGTGAGATAAGCTCTCACTGTCCTCTCCTCTAGGGAACATTCTGGCTTTACTTCTTCCGAGGAAGATTTCTTCATTCTTTGGGCAGTCCGTGGTGTAGTCAGTATTCATTGCCCACACTGTGATTCAGAGGCATCAGTTCTTCAGTCTTCTTACTCAGTATCCAGTTTCTGCAGGCATATGAGGCGATTGAAAATACCTGGCTTGGGTCAGGCATATCTTAGTCCTAAAAGTGACATCTTTGCTTTTTAATACTTTAAAGAGGTGTTTTATAGCAGATTTGCCCAATGAAATGGCATCATTTGATTTTTTGACTGCTGTTTCCACAGAAGGAAGGTTGGCCAATCTACTTCAGTAGTGATACTGCCTCGGAATCCCAAGGAGGGGTTATGATCAGATCCGACTTGATGGCAGTGGGTTAGTGGTTAGTTAGTAGTTTCCATGGGTGTAGAAAGTGGATCCAAGTAAAATGAAATCCTTGACAGCTTCGTCTTTTCTCCATTTATCATGATGCTGCTTATTGGTCTAGTTATAAGGACTTTTGTTTTCTTTATGTTGAGGTGTAATCCATACTGAAGGCTGAATGTAGTCTTCAATCTTCATCATAAGTGCTTTAAGTCTTACTCTTTGTTTTCAGCAAGCAAAGTTGTGTCATCTGCATATTTCAAGTTGTTAATTAGTCTTCTTGAAATCCTGATGCATTCTTCCTCATACGGTCCAGCTTCTCAGATTGAATTCAACATATAATAACTTAAAATTATGAGTTATATCTTTGAAAAATAATCTAAGGAATCATGGGTTTTGATGCATATAACAGATTCTACATGTTAATATAGTTGTTACAATTTACTCTTGAGTTGATTCCAACTCATGGCAATCCCATTTCAACTCATGGTAACCAACCACATGTGGGCAGAGTAGAAGTGCACTCCAACTTGACCTCTTTAAAAAGAAATATGTAAGATTTATGCATAAGAGGCGAGGTTTAAGTTAAACCACTTCCTTTTTATTTCCTTTAAAGGGTTATACATGTACAGAATACAAAGTAAGTGTTCAGGAAGAAAAGGTCACATTGCTTGATCTGTTTGGGTACCTAAAGGGTAGTGCTGATGTCTTACAAAAATTTTGTGGTTTTAGTCCAAGGAAAAGATTATCTGAATATGACTGGAATTAACTCTCTGAGTGCTGTGCTAAGAGTCTTTTTTATAGAATAAAAGAACCCTTGGGTTTCCTTGAACATCAGCTGCAGCACTAGAATAGTTATGTGGGCACGTGATCATTTCTGTTTGCATTATGTATATGTGTGTGATGTGGCATTTTGTTAGGTATCAGCAAAGGTATTGACAGTCTGATGTGGACTGAGCATCACGTACACACAGGAAAGGGGCAGTGTTATAATGGGGATAAGAAAACTGGTTGAAAGGAACTAGAATCCAAATTTTCCAAAGTTCAACAGGAGTTCTCAGGAGGCTTTGTCATCATCAGATTTAAACTAAGCGTTCTTAAGTTGACAAAGGGAGAAAGAATTGTAAGAGATGATGGTGGTTGTTATTGTTAGTTCTGTCCGGTTGGCTGCAACATGTAGCGAACAACCCTGCGTACAACAGAACAAAACATTGCCTATCCTGCACACATCATCAAAGTCATTGCTATGTGAGCCTATTTTTGCAGCTGCTGTGTCAGTTCATCTCATTGAGGATCTTCATCTTTTTTTGTTGACCCTCTGGTTTACCAAGTGTGATGTCCTCCTTCATGTGGTCCCTCCTCCTGATAACATCCAAAATAGAGAAACCAGGTCTTGCTATCCTTCCGTCTAAGGAGCATTCTGGCTGCACTTTTTCCAAAACAAATTTGTTTATTATTCTGGCACTCCATGGTATTCTTCACCAACACTATAATTCAAATATGTGGATAGTTCTCCAGCCTTCCTTATTCATTGTCCAGCTTTCATGTGCATATGGGGCTTTTGAAAACACCATGGCTCCCATCAGGCACATCTTAGTCCTCAAAGTGACATCTTTGCTTTTTAACACTTTAAAGAGGTCTTTTTGCAGCAGTGTGTTGCTTAATTTCTTGACTGCTGCCTCCATGGGTGTTGATTTTGGGTCCAAGAAGAATGAAATCCTTGACAACTTCATTCTTTTCTCCATTTATCATGATGTCACTTACTGTGAGGATTTTTGTTTTATGTTGAAATATAATCAATACTGAAGGCTGTAGTCTTTGATCTTCATCAGTAAGTACTTCAAGTCCTCTTTATTTCCCAATGTGAAAAGGTATTTTCATGTTCAATCCCCTTTGCAGAGGGGATTGGTTTACAATTCCTGGAAGCAGAAAGCTGCCATGTCCATATAGACCCTTGACCTCTGTTCCCATCAGAATGTGGTTTGCAGTGAAATGTACACTGAGCCGTGTGAGCTCCATCCTAACTGCCTCTGAAATGAACTGATAGATGGACTGTCATGAATTTGAGTGAAACTTTATGTACATGGTTGTAAAACATATCTTCTGGTTTCTTACAGGCTAAAGAACTAGTGTTTTCAAATGGTATTTTTGAATTTGTTTGCTTTTTAAAACTTACCAACTAAATGATTAACTATTTTGTACATTTTTTTTTTCTTCTCTATCTTGGGGATTATTACTTGTTTTAAATTAGAATTGATGTTTCGATTTTTAATCATCTTTTCAATAATGTTTTATCTTTGCCCTCATACTCATTTGTTGTCTACAGTTTAGTTAATGATGCTCCTCTGTAGCATTTCTGTTAAGACAATATCATTTTCCATGTGATCAGAAGCTGTGAGTGGTTGCTAGTTTGCCATATACCAACTCGAGATAAAGGTGGGGGAAAGCTTGCTCTGAAAGGGTAGGGGCAGCTGTGTGAGCTCTTTGATCAGGTTGCGGACAGCATTATGTTAGGAAGTGTTAGGGGACTATGAATAGGAATTTGTTATGAATCTGAAGACTGAAAAATACAGGCTGCCAGAAAAAAAACAAATTTAGAATTCAAACAGCAATTAAATCCCAAGGAGACTGAGCTTCTGAACCTTCAGTGTTTGTACTTCTGTTGAGAATTTTTGTTGTTATTGATATCAGATGATTTTAGTTCATTGTTCCAACTGATCAGAAATATGTTGCATTTTAATCTTATCTTCTAAAATACAGCATCACTTGGAATGCAGTTAGTGTTTCTTGAATTCCATCCTCCGAATTGTTAATGAAATGTAATTGTACTGGATCTAGAGCGGAATCCTGCAGAACTCTTAGAGAGCCATGAGGCTGACTATGAATTATTGATAATTACTGAGCATTTGATAGTAAAGCCATTGTGCATGTGTGTCTCTTGGAATTCATTGGACTGTCAGCTTTTGTTGTTCTATTTTGACAATTACAAATAATCATATCTTAACTGAATCTTAACCGAAAGGGACTCAAGTTAATACCATATTGTATTTTTTGAACATGTTTTGTACAAATAACCAGACTTTTGCCATATCTGTATTACTTGTATAGAACTGAATTCAGTGCTATTATGTCTAATTTTTCTTTGACATCAATGTTGTTAACTTCTCTAGACCATGCTCTCTGTAGCTGAAGCTTGATAGTTGGAGGTTTGAAGTGATAATTGCATAGAAAGATACGGTTTGCAGTGATTGTATTAATAATTGTCTCCTTCAGGAATTTAGGATAATAGTGAATGACAGAAAGAAAGAATGAATGAATAAATACTGTGTTTCAGGGAAGAAAAAATCCCAGGAAAATAAAAACAAAGGAAATAAAACTGAAGACATAAAGCTGAAGACAAGTAAGCCAGATTCCACTCCTGCAAATATGAGAGATTCTACAGAAGGTAAGGCAGGGGCAGAGGGGCTCCTGGACTTGTAGGGTTTGGGTATGTGTCACCAGGTAACTTAACTTTGTATTTCCTTGTATGGGCCTTCTAAAGGTTTAACAACAGTATAACTGCCTAAGCTTAATATGGTAAATTAAGCCATCCCAATTGCATCTACCCTTTAAAAAATTACTAAAAACTTTTCTTATTAAAATTGAAAGTATTCTCTTTTTAAAATAAAATGAAACTTACTGTATATTGCATTTGTAAATAATACAAAGTTTGAAACAGTTGAAACAAATCTGTAGTTCCAGAAGTTGGACCTAAGGAGCTTTGGTAGCATAGTGGTTAAAGCATTTGGCTGCTAACCAAAAGGTTGGTGGTTCGAACCCACCAGCTGGTCTATGGAAGAAAGATGTGGCACACTGCTTCCATAAATATTTACAACCTTAGAAACTCAGTGAGGGTCACTGTGAGCTGGAATCGACTTGATGGCAGTGAGGGTTTTTTTTTTTGTGAAAAGTCAGACTTGTGTGACACAGGGAAGGTTTCTAGGATTCGGGTGTATTCTATAGAGATTTTATCTCACTATATACGCTTATCATTTATACATTGTAATATATGTATGCTTTGTTGTAGTTGTGTGCTGTCGAGTCAGTTCCAACTCATAGCTACCGTATTTGACAAGTAGAATTGCTCCATGGGGTTTTCTAGGCTATAATCTTTATGGGAGCAGATCACCAGGCCTTTTTCTCTTGTGGAGCCACTGGGTGGGTTAGAACTGCCAATGTGTCAGTTATCAGCTGAACAGTTAATCACTGTGTATCCAGAGCTCCTTATGTATGCTTTACACTTCATTCAAAAATTTACTTTGAAATATCACTTTTGATGTTATTTATCAAGAAGAAAAATATTTCTACTTTTTGTTAGAATTTAAATTGTTACTCCATCTCTTTTGTTTCTCCTCACAAATATTTTTTCTTTACAGTCCTTTCTTAGGATTAATATTCTAGGCCTTCCATGATGTAAGAAGTCACAGTCAGGCAGGAATTGAAATTTAATCAGAAACTGAGACTACTCTGTGTTCAATGCAGTTGAGCCACCATACTGAGACTATTGATACCATTATTGCTCAAGAATTCGTCATAGTGACCCAAATAAACAAATTTTAAAATACAGGCTTATGACTCTTTCAAGAAACATTTATAGAGGGGAAAAAAGGCACAAAACATATTTGTTGTTGTTAAGTGCTGTCGGGTCGTTTCCGACTCATAGCGACCCCATGCACAGCAGAACGGAAAACTGCCTGATCCCGCGCCAGCCCCACAATCCCTGCTATACTTGACCCCATCATCGCAGCCACCGTGTCAATCCATCTCGTTGAAGGCCTCCCCCTCTTTCGTTGACCCTCCACCCTACCAAGCATGACATCCTTCTCCAGGGAATGGTCCCTTCTTACAACATGACCAAAATAGGTGAGACGAAGTCT
>NW_006921875.1:557805-568625 GCF_000298275.1 Orycteropus afer afer
CTGCTACTCTGGGCGGGCCTGAGTTGCCTCTCCTCACCTAATCCCTTCGGCTGACTGCTCTTCTCTCTGGCTTCCTGGCTTTTACTCCCCTTTCTCCTGCTCTTCCTGCTTGCTACTTTGGGCGTCCCTGAGTTGTCTCTCCTCACCTGTAGCCCTGGGGCTGATACTGGATGCCTTTTATAGCCGTTTTATTAGCTGTTTGTGGTAATGATGTTCATAAAGGATTATTGTTTTCTGTCCTACTTTTTGAAGCAAGAAAAAACAAAACGACAGAGCCCAAACTCACTGCTGTTGAGTCAATTCAGTGACCCCATAGGGTTTCCAAGGCTTTAAAGTCTTTATGGAAGCAGACTTCCTTATCTTTCTTCCATAGAGTGGCTAGTGGATTCAAACCACTTACCTTTCAGTTAGCAACCTAGCACTTTCGTTTATTTCCCAGAGCCTTACAAAACTAAATCTGCCTGCTAACAACTGAAGATGTGCTAAGACATTAGTTTGAACAACAGAAAACTACCTTTGGTGGCAGAATTAAAAAGAAAAAAATCTAACGGGCGCCTCTCCCAACATTCAAAACAATTGCTCTGTGTGTGTGTGTGTTGGAGGGGGAGAGAGATTGGGGTGAAAGTTTACAGAGAAAATTTATTTTCCATACAACAGTTCATACACATTTTGTTTCATGACATTGGTTGCAGTCCCCAGTGTAAGAGCTCTCTTCCCACTTCTTCCCTTTGGTTACCTTTTTCCTGTGTTCTTTCCTATGTATTCCTGCGCTCTGAGCTCTCTCCCTGTGCAAATACTGTCCTTCTGACCTCCTGTAGTTGATTGTTCTAAGGAGCATACCTACCTGGTGTAAATGTTCATCTTAAACACTTGTCTGTTGTTTGGCTGGGAGCCACGGGAGTGAGTTCAGTTCCAGGTCGGAAGGTTGACTATGGGCTATAGTCAGGGGGTTTCACCAGTCTCTGCCAGACCAGTAAGGCTGCTCTTGTTTTATGATTGTGAGTTTTGTTCCACATTGTTCTCCCACTCCATCCAGGATCTCCTGCACTGATCCCTTTCCGAGTGGTTGACACTGGTAGCTAGGCACCATCTAGTTCTGATCTAAGGGTCATGTAGGCTGAGATTCACATGGTCTAATAGCCCCTTAGACTAATTGTTTCCATGTGTCTTTGATTTTCTTCATTCTTCGCAAAGCAGTTACTTTTTTCTTGGTAGAACATTACCTATTGTCATCAAGTTGATTTCAACTCATAGTGAACCCCAATGGGTTTCCAAGACGTTAAATCTTTATGGAAGTAGATTACTTCATCTTTCTTCCATGGAGTGGCTGGTAGGTTTGAACTGTCAACCTTAGCAGTCAGATGCCTTAGGCACTGCGCCAGCAGAGGTCCTTATTAAAGCCTATTAAAAAAGGTATTTATCACTCTTTTTGCAGGACATCTGGTCAAACTGATGATGCTGCTTTAGGCCTATCCTGAGTGCTGCATATTGGCCTCAGCAAATGGTTCATGCAGTGAGCAAACAGTTCACCCTCTTCGTTGTGTTCTCCAAACCTTCTTTTATGTTTAAGCCTCAACAGAGACCTCATCAAGTTGTAGACACCCTTTGTTGTGGGCCTTAGTAGTTAATAGAGCTGTGCACATTTTGGTTATTACTTTGGACAGTTAAAGTCTGGGATTGTTTACCAATCATAGGGAAAGAATTCCTCCCAATCCAAGAAGCCACACGTTTTGGCTAAAAATGAATTCCATAAAGAAATTTCTGAGCCTTGGAGATGCTATTTTCATTTCCTGTTGTCTCATCTTTCTTTGGCAACATCCTGGGTCTTTGTTGAAAAATGTATTTGAAAAGAGAACTACCTCCTAATTTGAAATAAGTTACCACCATCAAATAATTAATTTCCCAGTTTGTGGAAAACTTAAGAAATTTGGTGGGAAAGAAGGCTGATTGCTTTTCAGAAGCAGAAACCTCATCATTAGTAAGTATAGTAGCAGATGTGAAAAGTATTCCTGGGAACCAGTTAGAAGCTTGGGCTAAGTCATTGTATTGGTGTTAATGCCTTCCATTTACAGATCTTGGAATAGTTGCTCTTTTTGACCTCTACTCCCCTATACCTAGGCAGGTCACCAAGACTATTAACAAGCTTCTCTTTTTTCTTGATAATCTGGCCACTTTTTTTCACTTCTGTTGCTTCTTTCCATTTTCATGTCAGTGGATAGGCAACCACTGGCACCTCTGTTCTAATACCAATTTGTCAGTATTGGTCTTGTGCCTCTAGTAATGGCCTCCTCCTAGTCATTTAATCCATATGCAGCTAAATGGCACTCTCTTGCTTTAAAATACTTTAATGGACCCGACTGTACCCATGTAAGTCCAAACTAATGCCCTGGGTATTTTGATACCCCCCTGCTTTCTCCTCTTGTCTACCCTTGACTAACTCTTGGATCCTTTGGGTTAAGCCAGCTTAGTACTTTCACTAAGAATTCTTCCTTCACTAAGATGCTCCTCCTCTGTGCATCTGTAGCAACACCTACTTCGCTAACATAGCAATGACCTTATTATAGCATTATTACCTATTTACTTGTGTGTAGCTCTTATTAGACCAAAGCTCTGCAAAGGCAGGTATCTTGACGGTCTTTTTCACTAGCACTGGCATATAGTGGTGCTCTGTAAATGCGTGTCAGGTGAATGGGAGAATAGCCAGTTAACAACCTGGGGAAGTCATCATAGCCCTGCCTCTTCTTGAGAGCTCTTCTTTATTAACTCTTCAGATTTGTACAGCAAAAAGAGGCCTACTCAACAGAGTATCAAGTGATACTGTAGAGAAAGCAGCAGCATGGACTGCATCCATCAGCATTTAGTGTGCTATATAATAGCTCCTATCTTTAAGAATCATCCCCTGCTGAATCCATGTGTTCTTCCAGATTTTCTTTATACTGAAACTTGAAATAATTGCCCATAGTCTTCCTGCCTCCCCCTCTTCTTTCCATTCTTGTATGACTCCCATTAGGCATTTGTCTGCATTGCTCCACTGAAACTATTGTCACAGTCACCAGACCTCCACATGGCTAAATCAGATGTTTAATTCTCAGTCCTCACCTTGCTCAAACCTTCAGAGTTTCCTGACATAGTTGATTACTCCCTCCTTGAAACACTTTCTTTACTTAGCCCAACGACACCTCTTGGTTCTCTGGATACCTCATTGGCGCTTCTGCCAACCTTTAAGTCCCGGAGTCATCTGGGCTGCAGTCCTTGCATTCCTCTTCTGTCTGCATTTGCTCTCAAGGTGACATAGTCTGGCCCCATGTACTCTGAAGACCAGACTTTGTCATTTCTAGGCTCGACCTCTTTGGTGAACTCAAGATTCATATGGCACTGTTTAACATTTTCACTTGGATATCTGTTAGATACCTCAAACTTCAGCATGTGCAAAGTGAACTCTCTATACCCTCCCAGCACACACGGGTGCACACATGCACATGGTGCATTCTTCTGTGGTTTAGTAAGTAGGGTTATTATAGCTGACGAGAAATCCTCTGATGGCTCTCTTTCTCCAATCAACAAGCACATCTTGTCGGCTTGATCTTGAAAATATATTCACAATATGGACATTTCCCACCACCTCCATCACTGCTACCTTAGACTCAGTCATCGTACCCTTCTGGAGGGTGTAGCAGGCTCCTAATTGCCCTGCTTACGTCCTTGTCTACCTGGACTTACCTGCCTTCCTCATTGCAGCCAGAGTGATTCTTTTGAACATAAGTCAGATCATACATGTTTCTGTTAGAACATTCCAGTAGTGCCCTCTTTCACAAAGAGTAAAGACCAACTACCTACAAGGTCCTTTGTGAGCTGGTTCCTAGATACCTTTCTGATTTCATTTGCTCTCCCCCTTCCTCCCACACTTGAGCCTGCCTTTTTCTGCTGTTCCTTAAACACATTCTTGACTTGGAGCTTTTGCACTTGTGGTTTCTTCTGTCCCTCAGATACTATGCATGGCTTTTCTTTTTAGATCTCTGCCCTTACTAGTCAGGCATTTCTTGACCCCTGACATACCATCTCCTTCAGATTGGGCTAGTCTAGATTTCTCCTGGGCATATAGACCCTTGAGTGACTTTGTTGTTGTTGTTATGTGCCGTTGAGTTGGCCCCAACTCATAGCGACCCCTCCTTGGGTTTCCGAGGCCGTATCACTATGGAAGTAGGATTGCCCAACCTTCCTTCCGAGGAGTGGCTGGTGGGTTTGAACCGTCAGCCTTCTGGTTAGCAGTCAAGTGCCTTAGGTACTATGCTACCAGAGCTCCCTGAGTGACTTTAGATTTCTGTTTTTCTATTTCCTTTGTCAAGGTACTCTTAATAATTTGATGTGGATCAGGAGAGATAATCTCTGAAGTTTCTGTTACTTGAAAAAATCCTGATTACATGATTCTGGAAAATATTCTAGCTTGTACATATATAGTTTTAATCAGGAAGAAAGGAGTGGATCATTGAGTTCAAGACACACTAAAGAATCTAAACCAGTAATATGTTTAGCAGTTTCCTTGTTTAATTTTGGAATCATGGGTAATTAGAATTCATAACTAGTCTCTTGAAATTCGATACCAGCTATTCCAGCACAGTTTGAAGCACTACAGTTTCTAAGAGGTGTTTATATATGAGTGGCTAAACACAAAAAAGGGAGCTCTGGTGGCATAGTGCATAAGACATTTGACTGCTAACCAGAAGCAGCCACTCCTCAGAAGGAAGACAGGGAAATCTACTTCTGTAGAGATACTGCCTCGGAAACCTGAGGCAGGGGGTTGCTATGAGTTGGATCCAAGTTGACAGCAATGAGGTTTTTTTTTTTTTTTTTTGTAAACACGAAAAAAGGGCCTAAGCTCCAGGTGGCCATTGTTGTCTGTTTGGTTCATGTGTCTCCTCATTGCCCAGAATGCTGCCTGGTGCATAGGAGGTACTGAATGATGGGAATGGATTCATTTCAACTTTACAAGTAAGAACTTAGGCATTTTTTAAATTGTCAATCATAATTTTCCTTACACATTTTAAATGCTAATATAAATAACTTGAATAATAAGAATTAATCACCAGGCGGCTAGTTTCTGCCCTCACTCCTATGTTTCTGCTTTCGTAGGTCCTAAAGAAGAGGAAGAGAAGCCTTCAGCTTCAGCAGTTGAACAGACGGATGCTCTTCAGGAGGTGGTTAGTCACGATGTGCTTCCAGAAGTAACAGTCCCTTCTCCTGCCTGTGAGCCACAAATAAAACCAGATGAGAAGCTAGAAGCAACAAATTGTGAGATTAATGATTTGTTGGAGGAAGAGGAGGAGGAAGAAGAGGAGGAAGATGAGGAGTTAGAAGAAGAAGGGGAAGAAGAAGGTGACATGCCAAATGAAAGTTCTGTGAAGGAGCCAGAAATACAGTGTGACGAGAAGCCAGAAGATTTATTAGAAGAACCAAAACACATTTCAGAAGAAAATCTTGAAGACTCTCCAGAAGTAACACCAGTTATCAAAATTCCTAAAACTAAAGGAGAACCCAATGGTGATGTATTTGAAACATTTATGTTTCCATGTCAGCATTGTGAACGAAAGTTTACAACCAAACAAGGGCTGGAACGTCACATGCATATTCACATATCTACAGTCAATCACGCGTTCAAATGCAAGTACTGTGGGAAAGCATTTGGCACACAGATTAACAGGAGGCGGCATGAACGTCGCCACGAAGCAGGGTTAAAGCGAAAACCCAGCCTAACACTACAGCCATCAGAAGACCTTGCTGATGGTAAAGTATCTGGAGATAATGTTACTCCTAAAGATGAATCAAATCCTCCTAGTCTTGGGCAAGACTGTCTGATCTTGAATTCAGAGAAAGCTTCCCAAGAAACAGTAAATTCTTCTGTTGTAGAAGAGAATGGGGAAGTTAAAGAACTTCATCCATGCAAATACTGTAAAAAGGTTTTTGGAACTCATACTAATATGAGACGGCATCAGCGTAGAGTTCATGAGCGCCATCTGATTCCCAAAGGTGTACGGCGAAAAGGAGGCCTCCTGGAAGAGCCCCAGCCTGCAGCAGAGCAGGCCCAGCCCACCCAGAATGTCTACGTACCAAGCACAGAGCCTGAGGAGGAAGGGGAAGCAGATGACGTGTACATCATGGATATTTCTAGCAATATCTCTGAAAACCTGAATTACTACATTGATGGTAAAATTCAGACTAACAACAGCACTAGTAATTGTGATGTGATTGAGATGGAATCTAACTCGGCTGACTTGTATAGTATCAATTGTCTGCTTACACCAGTGGCAGTGGAAATTACTCAGAATATAAAGACCACACAGGTCTCTATAACAGAGGATGTTCCTAAAGAGCCTTCTAGCAGCACAAACAGTGAGTCCAAGAAGCGGAGAACTACCAGTCCACCGCTGTTACCCAGAATTAAAGCTGAAATGGATTCGGACCCTGTAGCACCCTCTTGTTCCTTAAGCCTGCCTCTTAGCATATCAACTACAGAAGCAGTATCTTTTCATAAAGAGAAAACTGTTTATTTGTCATCAAAGCTCAAACAGCTTCTTCAGACCCAGGACAAACTAACTCCTCCTGCAGGAGTTTCAGCAACTGAGATGCCTAAATTGGGTCCTCCTCCTGTGTCGGCTCCTGCATCCATGTTACCTGTGACCTCAAGTAGGTTTAAGCGACGGACCAGCTCTCCTCCCAGTTCTCCACAACACAGTCCTGCCCTTCGAGACTTTGGGAAGCAAAGTGACAGTAAAGCAGTGTGGACTGAGGCAGTCCTGAGTTCCAAAAAACCCAAATTAGAAAGTCATAGCAACTCACCAGCCTGGAGTTTGTCTGGGAGGGATGAGAGAGAAACTGTGAGCCCTCCGTGCTTTGATGAGTATAAAATATCTAAGGAGTGGGCAGCCAGTTCTACTTTTAGTAATGTGTGCAACCAGCAGCCGCTAGATTTGTCCAGTGGTGTGAAACAGAAGGCTGAGGGTGTGGGCAAGACTCCAGTCCAATGGGAATCTGTATTAGATCTCAGCGTACATAAAAAGCCCTGTGGTGACTCTGAAGGCAGAGAAGTCAGAGAGAACCATTCAGTGCAGCCAGCCTGTAGTGCTGTAAAGAAAAAGAAACCAACTACCTGCATGCTACAGAAAGTTCTTCTCAATGAATACAATGGCATTGATTTACCCGTAGAAAATACTACAGATGTGACCAGGAGCCCAAGTCCTTGTAAATCACTAGAGCCCCAGCCAGACCCTGATCTTGGTCCTGACTCTAATTTATCTGCTCCTGCTGTTGAATCCCCACCTGATGTTTCTCCTTCATCACCTGCACCACAGACATCTTCCCTGCAGACATCTTCCCTCTCGTCTGGTCAGCTGCCCCCTCTCTTAATCCCAACAAATCCCTCTTCCCCTCCACCCTGTCCTCCGGTCTTAACTGTTGCCACACCACCCCCTCCACTCCTTCCTACGATTCCCTTACCTCTCCCAGCCCCCTCTTCCGATGCATCTCCTCATCCATCCCCCTCTCCCCTCTCAAATGCTGCCGCACAGTCTCCACTTCCAATTCTTTCCCCTACGGTGTCTCCCTCTCCATCTCCCATCCCTTCTGTTGAACCACTCATGTCTGCTGCATCCCCTGGGCCTCCGACACTTTCTTCATCATCTTCCTCCTCATCTTCCTCATCTTCCTTCTCCTCTTCTTCCTCCTCCTCTTCGCCTTCACCACCTCCCCTCTCAGCAGTATCATCTGTTGTCTCCTCTGGTGATAATCTGGAAGCTTCTCTCCCCATGATATCTTTCAAACAAGAAGAGGTAGAGAATGAAGATCGGAAATGCAGGGAAGAGCCCCAGTCTTCAGTCGAACAGGACGTTGTTCAGGAAACATTCAACAAAAACTTTGTTTGCAATGTCTGTGAATCACCTTTTCTTTCTATTAAAGACCTAACCAAGCATTTATCTATTCATGCTGAAGAATGGCCCTTCAAATGTGAATTCTGTGTGCAGCTGTTTAAGGATAAGACAGATTTGTCAGAACATCGCTTTTTGCTCCATGGAGTTGGGAATATCTTTGTGTGTTCAGTTTGTAAAAAAGAATTTGCTTTTCTGTGCAATTTGCAGCAGCACCAACGAGATCTCCACCCAGATAAGGTGTGCACACACCATGAGTTTGAGAGTGGGACCCTCAGACCCCAGAACTTCACAGACCCAAGCAAGGCCCATGCAGAGCATATGCAGAGTTTGCCGGAAGATCCTTCAGAAACTTCTAAAGAGGAAGAGGAGGAGCTAAATGATTCCTCCGAAGAGCTTTACACAACCATAAAAATAATGGCTTCTGGAATCAAAACAAAAGATCCAGATGTACGATTGGGCCTCAACCAGCATTACCCAAGCTTTAAACCCCCTCCATTTCAGTACCATCACCGAAACCCCATGGGAATTGGTGTGACGGCCACAAATTTCACCACACACAATATCCCACAGACTTTTACTACTGCCATTCGTTGCACAAAATGTGGAAAAGGTGTCGACAACATGCCTGAGCTTCACAAACACATCCTGGCGTGTGCATCTGCTAGTGACAAGAAGCGGTACACCCCTAAGAAGAACCCAGTCCCTTTGAAGCAGGTGGTGCAATCCAAAAATGGTGTGGTGGTTTTGGATAACTCTGGGAAAAATGCCTTCAGACGCATGGGCCAGCCCAAAAGACTGAACTTTAGTGTTGAGCTTAGCAAAATGTCATCTAATAAGCTCAAGTTGAATGCACTGAAGAAAAAAAATCAGCTTGTGCAGAAAGCAATCCTTCAGAAAAACAAGGCTGCCAAGCAGAAGGCTGACTTAAAAAATGCTTCTGAGTCATCTTCTCACATCTGCCCTTACTGTAATAGAGAGTTCACGTACATCGGAAGCCTGAACAAGCATGCTGCCTTCAGCTGTCCCAAAAAACCTCTCTCTCCTTCCAAAAAAAAAGTTTCTCATTCATCCAAGAAAGGCGGACACTCGTCGCCTGCAAGCAGTGACAAGAGCAGTAGCAGCAACCACCGCCGACGGACGGCAGATGCGGAGATCAAGATGCAGAGCACACCGACTCCCTTGGGCAAGACCCGAGCTCGCAGCTCTGGCCCTGCACCGGTCCCCTTGCCCTCCTCGTCCTTCAGGTCCAAGCAGAATGTCAAGTTTGTGTCTTCAGTGAAGTCCAAGAAACCGAACTCCTCCTCATTAAGGAACTCCAGCCCAATAAGAATGGCCAAAATAACACATGTCGATGGGAAAAAACCCAAAGCTGTGGCCAAGAATCACTCTGCCCAGCTTGCAAGCAAAGCGTCCCGGAGCCTGCACGTGCGAGTCCAGAAAAGTAAGGCTGTTCTACAAAGCAAAACCACCTTGGCAAGTAAGAAAAGAACAGACCGGTTCAGTATAAAATCTAGAGAAAGGAGTGGGGGGCCAATCACCCGAAGTTTACAACTGGCTGCCGCCGCCGACCCCAGTGAAAACAGGAGAGAGGACAACGGTGCCAAGCAGGAGGTGAAGGACTTCAGGTAAGTAGTGTCCTCCAGGGCTGGAGCATTCAAGACGTGAGGATGGGCAGGAAAACGGTGTGCTTGCCCATGGGTATTTTTTCTTTTTCTGTAAGGTTTTGCTCCAAGCCTGGGAAGGAAGTAGATGTTGTGTATGCTGTAGCTGTTAAGAAGGGTCACTACTTTGGCTGCTGTAGAAATAAATAGCTTTTATTTCAGCTTAGAACTTAACACAGTGGTACCATGTATTGAGTGGAGCCAGTTGTGAATTGAATTTGAAACCATGGAAATGCCCTCCAAAGTGCCCTGTATGAAAAAATGAAATTTTCTCAGATGTCCTTCATCTGTGTCACTTGTATTATTTCCTGATTGTAGGTAATTTTTTCATGATGCATTACTGAGTTTGTTAGTAAACCACATTGCAGCCTTGCTTAATATTTCTGTAACTTCAACCAAGTTGTATCAACCGTGAGAATGCTTGCTTTCACAATCAGAGTTTTAATTTTAAAAATTTACCTCATTGGTTAAAATAATGCCTTAGAATCGCCCGCCCGCACCCCTCCCGCCCTCCACACTTCCTCCAAGCCTCCAGCCATAGGATAATAAACAAGCCAGCTCCCCAATGGAAGAAGGGTAGGAGAGAGCACATAGACCCTCTCCAGAGAGGCAGGAAGCTTGTGGTTCTGTTCGGGCATGTGCTGTGATCCCGGTGCGAGTCAGCTTCATTAGTCAGTACTTTGTTTCCCCAGTTAATTTTAGACTTGAGGTGATTGTACTGCTTTACTCTCAGTTCTCCTTATATTAAGAACCATTCCTAGTGTAAAATAGATACAAAGGTATGGCAGTGATTGAATTTGTGGCATGGACTTCTCAGACTTTTCTCAGCTTACTTAACCAGAGTGAGGGACATTCTTGGAATACCTGCTGTTTCCTGAATGACACCTGCAGATCAGGCTTACGTGAAGTTACTTACTGTCAAGAATTTCTGCAGAATGTCTTCAAAATGTCTTTTGGAAGTTTGCTTCCTGACTGTAGGTTTTCGTGGCTGTCACGTTTTATTTTAATGTCTGAAGAGTCTTGGTGCTCTGAGCAGATCAGGATTGGGTTCTGTGGAGGGCGAGTCGTTCTGGAGAGGGTGTGATACGCAGGGGGCCTGCTGTCACTGTCGCCATCGATCAGGGTGAGCTTCTGGTGCTGATGTGCCTGACATCATGCCAAAGAAAGGTGTGGAGGAGACTTCAGCCAAGGCTGAGCTGAACGATTTACTGTAGGAATAAAAGGAGCAGAGGTCCCC
>NW_006921875.1:568725-580362 GCF_000298275.1 Orycteropus afer afer
GCTAAACACTCAGTTACTCTGTTGGTTTCTTAACATCTGGTCTCTGGAGGTCAGCCCTAGTGAAGGGAACACCTGTTTATCATTCATCCAAGCTGGCTCCCTATAGCACTTGAACTGAGTACTTGTTTGTACCCAGTCTGGGTCCTGGAGGTTCCACAACAGTAGGGCATTATGGCATTGAGTCCTTTTCTAGTTGCTTATGAACGAGAATGTGTGATCATTCTCATGGAATGTGTTAAACCGCTTCTCCCAGGTGGTTGATGCTTTAGAAGGTACTAGATGTATATCCCTTTCAGTCTCTGATATTATTTAAAAGGAACCACTTAAAAGCTGAGTAACTATAAATTTGGGAAGTTCATTTAATTAGCCTCTTACCAATCCGGTGCTGTTTGGAGAACTCTTAAGACCATAATGGAATAAAGAGCCCAGTGAGATTGTGTCTCTCTTCTTTGGTCCTGTTCATTTTAATTATTGTGCTTTGTTTGATAATTAACAAAGGGTTGCATTGCTTGAGTGAAATTTGGCCTAAAAGAAAACAGGGAAGAATCAGTTAAGAAAACATCGGTATTGTTCTGATTGGTAGGTGATGGCTCAGGCCATTCCTCCTTGGGCGAGCCACGGGAATTGTGCTGTGAACACAATGCAGATGAATGGATGGCAGAGGGGCCTGCTTATCATACGACCATAAAGTTCTGAAGTATTTTGGGACTCAACAAATACCCAACAGGAAATCATATTTGACTATCTGGACATGATAGTAGTAGACATTTCTTTCAGAGAATTTTGGTCTTCTTAGTGTACCTCATAGTGAATTGAGTACAAACCTGGATTCCTTAACTCAGGTCTAGGAACTATGGTGGCTGGTCATCAGTGTCCAGCCCAGTGCTGTTACAATGTGGGCCTCATCCTCAGTATATATTTGTTATAATACCTTGAAAAGGACTTCTTTTACATACAGTCATCTTTCCTTTCCAGTGTATTTCTACTTCAAAATTGTATTTAGGGATGATTTTAACATCTCTCACTTGTTTAGAAGTTTTTGCTGTCATAACTCCCAAGTTTCTAGTGATTTCGCTCTACGTACTCTCCGCATACTCAAAGACATACTCAACTGGCAGTGCATCCTTTCCCTCAGCGTTTCTGTGCGACAAACTGGGATGGAGAGCTAGTCCCCACTTAGACGTTTTACACTTGAATGCCCATTTAGGATTCTGGTTTCTCAAGTATATGCTTGCATTCAGCCACGTGAAAGCAGCCAGAGTTTTCTAAGTTTGACACTAGGGCCTAGGGTAATGTGCTAGTTCATCATTTCCTAGAGTGCAAGCATTGTGCCAAATCAGAGTATAAGAAAGAGATGTGCTCTAAATCCTTTTTTAGGGAAAAGTGGCAAAAGAAATCAGACATCTCACCCATCTTTGAGATTGTCTTACAGTGATCCCATGTTAGGATGCACCCATGATGTACCCGCCAAAGGTAGTATCAGAGCCTGCCTGAGACTTATTAATGATACTGTATTTGGATCTGTTGTTGAGGGTTTATCTCATTGTGCTCCAGTGGAAGGACAGAGTCAAGGAAAGAGGCACATTCTCTACTCACCTTACTTATTTTTTGTCTCTGTAAATCCCAGAGTGTTTATAAATTCCTTAATGCTCCTTTTTGAGCAATTGTGGGTTTTTCTTTTTTCTTTTTTTTTTTTTTTTTAGTAGACTGAGTCCCCATTGCAGCCAGTCAAGAAAATATAATGACAGGGACACAAAATGAAAGTCGAGACCAAGTTTTCTCATTTACTATGAGTTGACTGAAAATAAAATGATCCTGGTTTTCCACATATCCATCTCCGTCATACCATTCCAGTGAGGCCTCCCCCAGTGTGTGTCTCTCGAGTGGGATTTGGTCCCTAAAAACTGAATCATTTATGTCGCTGTCTTAATAACATTTGTCTTACGGTCTGCTCACTTTTTTATTTGACATGGTCAGTTCATATTAAGGTTATATTATGTTGTCATTTATCTTCAGTTTTCTTATTTTCTAGGAACTTCCTGTAGAAAAGCCCCCAAAACAAAACAAACCTTAATTGACTAAATAACGATATTGCATGCTCAACTTAGGATAAGCACTACGGCAATGGATATGAAATCTGCCAAGCTTGCAAGACCAGTTGAAGCTGACTCACAAATCCTAACACACAACTGATTGCCGCAGGCTTCTTGTTGTCCTGGGTAGAGTCAGGCATCTGCTTCTTCGGTGGCACCCAACACCCATGCTGGGCGCCCAGGTGATTGAGATCCAAAGAGGAGGGTGCACTCATACGGGCTCGATGACGGGCTCGTCACTGGACTGGGAACTCGGCTCTGAGTGTGGCCTTGTGTTTGGCACAGAGCAAAGAATGATTCGAACTCAACCTTGCAAAGCAAGCTCCCTGTTTTATCACTAGTTTGTTGTGGCTTTCAGGGACGACAAAATCTGATGCACTCATTTTAAATAACGTTTTGGTCACACACCACCAGCTCTTGATGCCTTTCTTTGCGGTGAACTGTAGACAGAGAGGCATTTCGCTTATCTCTTGCCTGTTTTTTTTTTTTATCAAGTGGATTGCCAGCATAATGGAGAGGAAACCAGATTGGATATGGACTTTTTTTTATGTCTCTCCTAGTGTCATGTTTATATATCCAAATGGAGATTATCCTCAGCTTATTATCTGGCACTAATTTATAACTATTATCAGATACTATGTAGCAATATATCACTGCACAGGGGACTCCCAGGCCTGTGTGGGTGTATGTCTGTGCATACATGCAAATGAATTTCTGTACCAGGTTTTACAGTTCAGTCTCTAATAGAGATTAAAAACAACAAATTGACCCCTTCCTCAGAATAGAAATACCATTTCTACGTGCATTTATATGCCCCCCAAAATTAATGACTGAGTTGGTGGAAAATGGCTAGGTTTTTACTCATGTCGTTATTTTTTTTTGTTTGTTTGTTTGTTTGTTCTCAACTTTAAAAAGTAATCTACCTCTTAAAATTTGTAGTTTAATATTTGTTTGGTGAATTTGTGCCACTTTAACCCTTTCACTATCATTCCCATTTTGTTACATTTTTGTTATGGGGACTTTATGTTGAAATATTGTATAAAGCATTTGTAGCAGTTTAAAAATAAAATATTTAAAATTATTTAAATTGTTTTGGACACTTCAATTGTATTATATGTGATTTACATTTTACATGAAATTCTTTTTGTTTTGTTTGAGTTGTTAATCTGGAGAGTTGTTCCTGTATTGAAGTTTGCTGTTAGTTATTTTATTGTTTCTTGTTGGAGAGTGATATAAAAGACTATTCTAATGAAAACATTAAAATTGACAATTTGACATACAAAAGGGGTTGTCCGTTGATTTAACCACTGTAGCCTTCAGAGAGAGTGCTAGAGCTAGGCGAGTGAAGAGCGCTGCTTGCTGTTTTTGCCCCTTCTAGCATGAAATAATAAAGCATTTGAGCTTGTCAGATGTATACAAAAGATTTTTTTTATGCTGTTGCTAGCAAGCACTTAATAAGTAGGGGAATTCCAGTGATACATTTTATATAATTGTAACCAATAAAAATACTTTATAAACACTTGTGAAAGGACTGCATTTTGTGCATAATTTGGGGTAGTTAAGGGAAAATCAATGAAGATTTGCATAGGAGGGCTCTTCCCAGCCAGCACCGTTTAATCAGTGCAGAGTGCAGGGCAGTAGCCAACCCTGACGACCTCTCCTCACTTGTCTCTGTTTGGCGTTAACTGAATGTTGATTCAGATTGCTCTTTACTACCTAAGGGACAGACGGGCAGTGGACAGTGGTACGATGTGGACTTTGGTAAGAGTAAAATAAAGTAATATCATCTACAGGGTCTCAGCTTCCTCTGTGCTTGCTGACCGTTGACTTGTTTGTGGATTGATTTCATTTGCTTTACGTTCGACTACATGCAATTGCTGCTTTCTAGATTTAAAATGGTTGCATATAGGCTGTTTACAGTCCAACATCATAGTCCTTGTTCCAAAGTGTTACTTACATCTGTATGTTTCGATTCATCTTGGGGGAAGCTGGTAAAGGTAGAAAGGTATAATCTCCCTCTCTCCGCTGAATGCTTACCTTTCTGGTTTATATTCCTGTGTTAGAAAAAACCGGGGAGAAGGAGGAGGATGTTGTACAGAAGAAAGGGAGAGAGGTGGATGGTGTTTCAAATGGCCTTCAGTATTCGTAGTTCTGAGTGCTCTGTTAACAGGAGCCCTGCATGGGCAGCAGTGCTCTGGGGAGATGTTTAGCATGATGAGGTGGAAAGAAGTCTCCTCTGGGGAAGAGATCTGGGTTTCCATCTTAACTCATCTGCCTGCTAATCGTTCATCCCTCCAGCTAACAGGCATGTAGTAACAAGTGCCTCCACATCCCAGGCATTGGTAGTTTAACCTTGGGCAAGTTATTTTGCCTCCGGATCTTAGTTTCCAGTCTGCAGGGGACACTGACAGTACATTCTCACTAGACTGAGCGCAGAGGGAGCTCCGTGGTGGTGTCCACACTGCTCCCAAGTGCTTAGAGCAGGGCCTGGAGCAAGACAGAGACAGATACCCACTGAAGGAAGGAATCCCGAGAAGTCACTTAACTCCATCTCACCGGCCATCTGCACTGCTTTTACTCATCACAGAATCAAACACAGCACTGATTGAACTTGACGGCCCTGTTAGGGTTTTGAAGCATCTCACAAGGTTCCCAATTATAAATCCCTTTTTCGTTTGGCTATTTTAGGTTGATATATTTTTTAAGTACTCTATAGCAAGAATGTTTTACAGAATCAATTTATTGAGCACCTATAACATGCCATGCTATATTCTGTGTGCTCAAGATCCATCAGTCATTAAAACGGACAAAACTCCAGGCCTCTGTGGACTATGTCTTTGTATGGTGGCATTTCCCCCTACCCCCAATTTTTTTTTTTTTTTACTTCATATTAAAAAACTCCATACATTCTCACAATTCACTGAAGGCTATGGGTCAGGAAGATGCCTCTAGCTTAATGTTTGAATGCTGATGTCTGGGCCACTGCCTACTTTTAATACTTATGTTAAAATGACTCCACTAGTAATTACAGCTTGACATTTCACTCGTGGATTTTGATTTGATACTGAAACTCACTTTGAATAGATTGATTCATTTCCATAAAAGTTTTTATAAAGGGCAGTTTGCCTTGAAAATAGATTAGAGTACAAGTCGGTGAGGAAAAAGTTTGGCTCAGATATAAAGGCCACCTTTAAAGTTCTGTAAAGCCCAGGCTGGTTCTTAAGGAAAATGGATTGTTCTGTCAGTTTTTCCAGGTTCAGTGCCATGGCTTTTCTCTGGTGGCCCCACCACTGGGGCCACAACTGCCAGTTGTGGCCTCAATGGATGTGATGGCAAAGCATTTATTGAGGGGTGAGTTATCAAAAATAACCAGACTTGTTGCCGACCAGTTGATTCTGACTCATGGTGACCCCAGGTGCTCCATAGAGTTTTCTTAGCTGTAATCTCTATGGAAGCAGATTGCCAGGCCTTTCTTCCACACAGCTGCTGGGTGGGTTTGAACTGCCAACCTTCAGGTAGCAGCTGATCACAGACTCCTTGCACCACCCCAGGGACCTAGGGGTGAGTTAGATAGTGTTCAAAGTGCGGCCAAGCCACTCCTAAGGGCGATTGGGAAGGGTAGGGGAGCTTGGGGTTACATGTCCCAGTGCTGTGCTGGGAGGAGCCACAGCCCTGCCTGCTCCAGCACAGTGGTTCTCACACACCCAGTGGAGTTCGTCAAAACGACCAGTTCCAAGGCCCTAAAACAACGTTTAAATTAGACTTCTGATGGCATGGCCTGCATCATTTGTAGCTTAAAAGTCCTCAGGTAATGTCAGTGCACACTAAAGAATTTCTGATTACACAATGGAAAATAATAATGTGTATAGCTCTTAACTGATAGAATGCTGTGTGATAAAATTCTTATTTGAGCCTCAGCACCGTGAGGTCTAATACTCTCAGTCCCTACACAGTCATGTATCTCTTCATGTTTGTGATATGTTCAGGACGTTATGTAATTTGGACATGGTGTGAACACTGTATCGTAGTCTTGTTCTGCTTTTTTTTAAGCGTCTCAAACAAGCTTCATGTCTTAGCAGTGATTGTCTGCTGAGACGGATTTGCTTTTGTCTTTGGTTCTAAGTCCACATCATTAGCGGTTTCTCCATATCTGATATAGGTCCCTCTGGCATTTTCCTCAGCCTTGCCACTTTCAGTGGAGCTGGTCATTTAACAGCTTGGAGAATTTTTTTGTTTTTGAGGATCGTCACTGTCTGAGTTTGAGATGCCTAAATTGCCAACGATAGTACCTAAGGCATTTGACTGCTAACCAGAAGGCTGGGGGTTCAACCCAACTCGATTCAAACCCAACTCGGAAGGAAGACGAAGCAGTCTACTTCCGTAGAAGTTATGCCTCAGAAATCCAAGAAGGGGTCGCTGTGAGTTGGATCCGACTTGATGGCAGTGGGTTTGGTTTTGGTTTATTATTTAATAACCTTTTCTTTCACTTCCAAATCGATACTTCTCTTTTGCCTCTTGCTGCTGCTGTGACTAGCACTGGTTTGGCTGCGTTTGGGAGCCAAGATGTGCTTTACGGTAATATTTTTCAAAGAAAATTAAATAGATGTAGGGAGCTCTGGTAGCGTAGTGCCTAAGGTACTTGGCTGCTCACCAGAAGGCTGGCGGTTCAAACCCACCAGCCACTCCTTGGAAGGAAGGTTGGGCAATCCTACTTCCATAGTGATACTGCCTCAGAAACCCAAGGAGGGGTCGCTATGAGTCGGGGCCGACTTGACGGCAAACAACAACAACAGCAGCAACAGCATTACAACACTCAGGATGTGCACAGTATGAGATTGGATGCTGCTGCTTAGGAGTTGAAGCGTACACTGTTCTAAGGTAAACTTTTAGATAGAAAACAGTACAGTACATAAGTCAGTCACATAGGCATTTATTTCGATAACTATCAAGACCTACCTGTTACAGGTTATGTGTTACTGTACCATTTATACACCTGGCAGCATAATCACTTTGTGTACAAGAGACATGAGATACATGTGTTGCATGCAGGAAGCTGTTGTGTTCCCTACATCCAGTGTGTCTGTCACATCCTGTTCTATCGGGATTTTGAACTACTATAAATTTAAGGGACCACAGACATACATGCGGTTAGAAGTTGGCCAAACAGATGTCCGATGTGCGACTATAATCACCCTACCTGAGGATAGAGAAAGGCGTGTAGACTTTATGGAAAGAAGAGGGGAAAAGGAGAAGCAGACCGTTTTAGAGAGCATGTGTTTGCCCCAAGGCCCAGAACAACTGCTGAACCACTCCTGGGGCCTTGATGTTGTCTCAGGGTTTGCCTCCCAAAGTGTGATCATCTCCTGTCCCTGCCAGTGGGGAGAGACCTGCCTGCTGAGTCTGAGAAATGGCCTTCTTCCAGAAAGATCACAGTCCTGAAAACTTGAAACGGGGGGGCAGCTCTATGCTGTCCTATATGGAATTGACTCAACAGTAGTGGGTTTTTTTCTTTGGGTAATGTAAATGGTTAACTTGCTTAACTCTAACCAAAAGGTTGGAGGTTCAAGTTCACCCAGAGGCACTTTGGAAGAAAGGCTTGGTTTCTAAAAACGAGCCAATGAGAATTGTACGGAGCACAGTTCTTCTCTGACACACGTAGAGGTGCCATGAGTTGAGTTGGTGGCAACTTTTTTTTAAGGGCCTTAATATCCACAGTGCTATGAGAGTAAAAAAAAATTAAAACTAGCCAGACTGTTGGAAATGATGGCGTCAAGATCACCTTAAAATTTACAAATTCTGGATAACATTGAAACACCAACTTAAATAAAGTTGAATGGGACAAAGCTTGAGGTTTGAGTGTGGGTGGTGGCTGGGGGTTGGGAAAAACGGAAGCTGCTTCTTTGTTGATGCCGGCTTGCTGTGTCCTCCAGTCTTGCCTTTGGAAACTTACCTTGCCCCACCGCCCAGCACCCACGCTTGCCACCACCTCCACTGGAACTCTTCTGTTACCCGTTCCCCTCTTCTGCCCTAGTGCTACTTCCTGTTGAAATTGGTGTTGGAAAGGATCTGATAAGCTTCAGGGTGAATCAGTGTATTTTTTGGTTGCTTACTGTGTGCTAAGTATTGTACTGACCGTTTCTGTAAAAAAAAATATTTTGTTGAGTGTATACATAGCAAAACATAAACCAACTCAACAGTCTGCGTGCACAATTCATTGACATTGATTACATTCTTGGAGTCATGCAACCATTCTCACCCTCCTTTTCTGAGTTGTTTCTGCCCCATCAACATAAATTCACTGCTCCCTAACGCTCTTATCTAACCTTTTGAGTTGCTGTTGTCACTTTAATCCCAGATAGAGCTTAAAAGGGCATAATGCTCAAGGCAGACATTTTTTCCTAGTTAGGCTGAATTACTGTTTGGTTTTAAGAGTTAAGGAGATGTTCTGTTTAAGGTTTAAAGATTAGGGCAATATTTGGGGGGGTGGTCATTCAGCCTCTGTGGCTCCAGAAGGTCTGGAGTCCATGAGAATTTGAAATTCTGTTCTGTATTTCTCCGCTTCTGCCCAGGACTTCTCTGTGCTGAGCATTGTTAAAGCTTGGAACTTGACAGTAACATATACAGACTTGGGAAGTGATTTTGTTCAAAGGTCACATAGCTCTAAAGTGGCGAGTGGGATTTGAGTGGCCACCAAGCTGTGCTATCCTGTCGATCATCTTCATAGAGGTTTTTTTTTTTTAAGCTTTATTCTAAGTGTCGAATAAACATCCTTGGACATAGTGAAGAAGTAGATGAGTCACTTTACGAGGGAAGGACATCTTGCTGGTGCAGCAAGACAGTTTATCAGTAGTAAGACTTGCATCTAGTTTCACTTTTGTCATCTCTGGAATACACTTCTGATGCATCTTAGACTTTCCAGGCATACTGGCTCTTTAATAGATCTGGTTCATCAACAGAAACCTGACTGTTTTATAGAAATGGAGTCTCATTATAATGCCCTTTAATTTTGAAAATGATCCTAAAGGCGGATGGCTGAGAGTATCCTCATTTATCACTGAGCACCTTGACCTGCCGGGTATTAGCCCCAAAAGAAAAAGTTGATCTAGGCTTGCCTTCCCACCCTAACAAATAGTCCGTTCTGTGCAAAATAGAGTTCAGTTTCTGCTGATGTTATTTTTAAAGCCTAGGCTTAGAGCCTGGAGGGTATGTGTAGGCTTTATTTACCGTCTGGATTAAGATTAAGAATTGGAAAAGTCGTTGCGACGTTGCATGAAATTACTTGCAGCTGCAAAAACTACATTCTGTTGTGAGCCATTGAAAGGGCTTGGGAATACTTTTATTAGAGTAAACTTGTGAAACTATTGGGGTAGGAGGATTTGTGTGTACTTCTGTTTTCTGCTTCACTTGTACCCGTTGAATTCTTTTTCAACTGTTTATTACGGAAAATGATACAAAATCCAGGTGGATGTTCTGGAGGACATAAACATTTTGTGGAAGAAGTTAGTGTAGTGCCTAAATGTATCTTCCTGTGTCCAGCCAATTAGCCGTAGCAGGAAACCATACAGAGAGGGTGGAACATGCCTTGATGGGGTGTTACCTGAGTCAGCCCAAGGAGGGCAGAGGACTGGGTGTCCTCTCAGTAAGGACAGGAAGCTACAGACTGGCGTTTAGATTCTGAATCAGAACATATTTAAGCTAAGACTAGTTCCATCTCAGTGTTTAGAAAGTAGCCTACTTTTTAATCTCGATTTGTATTTAGATTTGTAAATCTCAGCATTCAATCTAAATGTCAGTCTTAAAAAGCAAAAAATAAAGACCTGCAATTTGCACAGGTTAAGTTAAAAGTGAGTATTTAGGCCTTAGGATTCAGCTGTGGCCATTTCAGTTTCATAACATCAAGTTTCCGTTTAAAGTAATTGTTTAATATTTAATTATTGCCAAAAGTAATATTTTAATATTCTTTATTGGAATGAAGTTATTTAAAGCTCATGTGGATTCAATTTTCTTTGCAGTAACATTCCCTTCTCACTTGCTTTTTATAATCACATCCCATCCGTGCCAGCCCAGCTAGAGTTTAGGAACATTTTCAGATGGCTTCTATTTCCAGTCTATTCTTGGACTTGTGAATTCAGGCACATTCTCCTGGAGTGATTCAGGCGGCTGGTAAGCCATTCAGAAAACATCCGTAATGCTTATTCGAGATCGTCATGGTCTGCAGTGGTACCCTAACGGCTGGACACTGTTCTGTGGCCAGAGAGCAAGTCTAGTGGGACTTTCAAAGGGTTCTGGGGATGCCACTCAGGTCGACGCTGGCCGTTTCCTGTGTGCCGCACCAGCACAATCCTGAGTGCCTTCTATGGCGTGTCTCATCAGAAACTCTCCCCACACCTGAGGGAGATAGTATCCGCTCGTTTCTGATAAATCATCTGAGTCAGAGATGACAGCAGGTGGATTAAGTCGCACAGCTGTAAGTGGTGGACTCAGTCCTGGCTTTGGTCTTTAGGAGCTCTGGTGGCGCAGTGCCTAAAGCATTTGACTGCTAACCAGAAGGCTGGCTGTTCAAACCCACCAGCCACTCCCCGGAAGGAAGATTGGGCAATCCACTTCCGTAGTAATACCACTTCAGAAACCCAAGGAGGGGTTGGTATGAGTTGAGTTGACTCGACAGCAGTGAGTTTGCTTTTTTTTTGGTTGGTCTTCAGAGAGACTTGCACTGACATAGTAGCTGTTGTGTCCCCAGAATGACTTGTTTGTGATGTCAGGGCCCAAGGAGTGGTTTTGTAGCAGAGGTTGTGTAGCGTAGTGGGGATAAACCTTGGCTTTAAGGGAATACAGAGCTGGTTTTAGTTCCCTGGGCACCACCGTGAAACAGGATGCAGCAGGTGGAGTTCTAGGCCTTTCCCCCACCCCTCCCAGTGTGGCTGAGTATTAAAAGAGGAGGGTCACGTGTCACTAGTAAGTATTCAGTAAATGACGGTTACAGTGGTGATGTTGAGAACTACTTACATTTCTTTACTGTCAGGTGCTGGAATCCTTACAGTAATAGAATATTTGGAATCGCCACAGGAAACTGAAGCAAAGGGTTCAGTATGCCCCATGTCCCCCAGGTAGGAAGGGACAAAACTTGGATGATGAGGACTGCTAAAGACTTTGGAAGAGGCTGCTGAAGAAACATACTTCTGAGAATCCTCAAAGAGAAAAATGGGGATTCCTTCATGGGCACCGACAGGCATCGATTTCTGTGTTTCACAGACAGGATGGTTACCACTGCAGGTGAGGAGAGAACTTGTGCCAGAATTCTAAAAACACTCCAGAAGCTCCTAAGGTGATCCACTTCCCTTCTCCACACAGGCAAGGGTGAAGCAAATGAGCCGGGGACACTGTGGGTCCGAGGGATGCCTGGCCTCCCTGGGTCCCGTGAGCCTTTCTCAGGTGGAGACCAGGGCCCCTCAGTAGGAGCCAGGTGGTCCTTGGGGCACACATTCTTTTCTCACTTTTTTTTTCTTTGTGCTAATCTTTATTTGGGAGCTCTGGTAGCATAGTG
>NW_006921875.1:583207-610161 GCF_000298275.1 Orycteropus afer afer
GAACTCAATTCTGGTCATTTTTGTGTTTTTGAATTTTGTTCCACATTTTTCCTCCCACTCTATCCAGGATCTCCAATTTTGATCCCTTTCTGTGTGGTTGGCATTGGTGGTCAGGCACCATCTAGTTCTGATCTCTGCCTACACACATTCAAACTTCAGGCTCTCCTGAAGGCTTCTTGCCCTCCCCTGAAGGAGGAGGTGGGGGGTGCAAGCAGGCACCCATGTGGTTTTGAAGTTTTGCTGTGATCACTTTACAGGTAGTGGAATGTAGGTGAGGGATGGACCTCAGACCAGAGCACCTGTCAGCTGTCACCTCCTCAGAGAAGCCCACCCTGACTACCCTCTCTCAGATACCACCCTTGCCCCTCTCCATCTCTCCTCCCTCTGCTCTACTTTTCTTCAAGGAATTTAGCCCTGTCATGCATTCTGTTAGGGATTTGTTCCATTCATTCGTTGTTTGTCTCCCTCTGCTAGGATGTAAGTTCTGCAGCCAGCAAGGAGCTTTTTATTTTGTTCACGGCTACATCTCTAGTGTCTAGAATGGTGCCTGACATCCAGTGCTTGCTCAATAAGTATTTGTTGAATGAATAAAATATTTGAATCCCAGCTTTATCACTTACTAGTGTATAACCTTGGCCACTTAACCTCTTGAGCCTCAGTTTTCCTTTCTATAAAATGGTGACAATAATCTGACCACAAAGGATCAGTTGGAAGACAACAGATAAGCCCATGAGGACCCCAGATGCTGTTTGCTGGAGTAAGAGCTCCAGAAACACCAGCTGCTCTTAGTATTACTGTTAGACAAAGTTGTCCTCCAGCCTCAATTTGAATCTTACTCAAAATTATAGCTGGTGGTCAAAGCCCATTTGCCACGTGTGAGACTTAATTAACACACAGTTTGCAGTGGCTGGGACATCCCCTCGTAATCTCTCATCTTTACCCAGAAAAAAATGCTCTCCCATGGCCTATAACTCTCTCTGCTTCTGCCAACAGTGACACCAGGGTCCTTACATGTGGACCACGAAGCTCTCTTTCCACATCAAACCTCCCTCTCACCCACCCCTCTCCTGCCCATCAGATCTGAAGGGAAATGAAGTGTAAAACGGGAAATCATTTAAATTCGAGATGAGAAAGAAAACCATTCTTACTTTGCCATCCCTCCATATAGCTTTATTTCTCTTTGTATTTCAAAGCCAAAATGTAATTTTAAAAAGATGGGTCCTGGGGAAAACCTTCCATTAGCTTGCTAAAACCATGAAGATATAACCAATGAACCTTGATTTGTTCGACTCAGAGTATGTAAAGATGAATGCTAGTCTTTTAAAGTGCTTACTAGCCACTGTTTTAAGGGCTTTGCAGATATTACATTTAATCCTCAAAACAACCCTATGGAGTGTTGTTACGTTCTCCCAGTTTACATTTTGGGAAACTGAGGCCACGGGAAGGTAAGGAATTTGCCTGACATCACACAGCTAGAAAGAGGCAAGCCAGGAATCAAATCCAGGCAGCCTGGTTCCAGATGAGTCTGCTCTGCGTCTTGTCTGCTGAGCTGGGGATGGGGATGTGGAAAGCAGCCCTTGGTCGTGCTTCCACTTCTCGTCCCTCACAACATCTCCTTTAAGATGCAAGGAGACAATGCTTGCTAGGAAGCACCTGTCTGAGTGTGAATGAGGAGCACTAGCTGATCTGAAGGAGCTAAAAATATATACTGATGGAGAACAATGGTTCTTAGTAGGACTCGTGCATTTAATGTGCTCTTGGGCACCAGCGGGTGCTCCCATGCACGTCTAGTGAATCCTGCAGTGGTGCCTCAGCATAGCCTCGTTAGGGCAGGAGTGCATCCAGAAACTGGCTCGGCCCGAGAATGGGGACTTGCTCTCTGGGTGTCACTACATTTTATTTTTCACCTATTTTCATAGAAATCATTTCCAGCCACGGTTCGTGAGTGGGTCTCCCCCTGTGGGTGCAGCACAGCTGCCCAAGGTGCTGCCCTGAGCTGGACCCTGAGCCTGGGCTCATGCTCTGGAATGTGGGCCAGGCTGAGTGCCCAGGGACGGCTCTGGCTCTGCACACGCTAAGTGTTTGCTGCCTAACTGTACCTGCTGCTTCCCTGCTTATTGAGACTGTGTGCTGTGTGCCAACGAGTCCATTCCAACTCGTAAGAACTCTGTTGGATAGACTAGAACTACCCCATAGAGTTTCCTAGGGTGTAATCTTAACGGGAGCAGATTGTCAGGTCTTTTTACCCCACAGAACTGCTGGGGGTTTCAAACTGCTGACCTTTCGCTTAGCAGCTGGGTGCTTAACCAGTGTGCCACCAGGGCTCCTGCACACACAGTGCATACTGAACATCATCTCCCCTTTCTGAAGGCTCAGAATAACAAGCATCCATTCATACTTGGTAGTGGACAGGTGATGCCCTTGGAGATGCTCAGGCAGGTTGGCCATCCTGTCCTACTCTAAAGGATCCAGGAGTGTGAGATGTGGCTTTTTCTGAGAAGGGTGTACTTGTCACATCTCCTTTTTTCAGCAGTGCCTTTCTTGGCATCATTGAGATAAAAAACCAAAACCAAACTCATTGCCGTTGAGTCGGATCCGACTCATAGTGGCCCCTCCTTGGGTTTCCGAGATGGTATCTGTATGGAAGTAGATCGCCCAGTCTTCCTTCCGAGGAGTGGCTGTGGTTAGCAGTCAGATGCCTTAGGCACTATGTCACCAGTATCCTCCGTTCATTGGCAATGGGCCAGAAAGCTAGGTAGCTGGTCCTTTTAATATTGTAAGGTCCCGAGGTGGCTCAACTCCTGTAATGTATCCGTTTCAATCCACCCGGTGGTGCCACAGAAGAAAGACCTGGCAATCTGCTTCTGTAAAGATGATGGCCATGGAAAACCCTACTCTAGCACATGGGGTCACCACGAGTTGGAATTGACTCTGTGACAACTGCTTTTATCAATATTGTATGTGAAAAAAGAGGTGACAGAAAACACCCAGGCACCTCCTGTAAGCACAATACACTCACACCAGAATATGGATTTTCTGATGGCGTCTTACTTACCAAGTATGTCTTGGCTCTTTGTTTTCTGCTGGTAAGTGGTATGTACTGAGTTGTGGCCTCTAGATCACAAAGCTATAAATGGTAACTAGCATATATACATTTTTACTTTCTTTTAAGCTCCGGAAATAAGGGAGTTAAATAATGGTGGAGAGAATTCCCTGACAGCTTGGGTGAAAGTGCACAAGACCCCTTCCTGTCAGCAAAAGTCGGTTACCAGGAGAAGTGTCTTAATTTTGAGACAGAAGAGCTCTCTCCTCTTGACCTGATGCCTGTGTGTAGAATAATCTATGATTAAGATAAGTATAGAAGCTTTGGTAGCGCAATGGTTAAGCGGTTGGCTGCTAACCAAAAAGTTGGTGATTCAAACCCATCAGCCACCCAGCAGGAGAAAGATGAAGTGGCCTGCTTGTGTAAAGATTTCTAGCATTGGAAACCCTATAGGGCAGTTCTCTGCCCTATAGAGTCACAATGAGTCTGATTTGACTCAACAGCATGGAGAAAAATAAGTACTTAATTTGGTGCCAAATGCTAACAGGTAATTGATAGCTTTGAAGATCTGATTTGCACTCATACAAGTACCTGGAGTTCATTCTGCCTCCTTACTTACAGCAGAGTTTGATGATCCTGCCTGTGGACTCGATTTTTCTCCCTAATTCAGGATGTCACTCCAGAAGTTTTTCATAATTTCCCTGATAGTCAGTGGGTAGGTTTACAGGTATGAGTTTTATACTCTTGCATCTTTCATTTTTGGGGCTCCTTTGATTGAATCTTACAAGTGAGTTTGGTAAAAACAAATCTGTGTCAACTCTGCCTTCGTGTAGGAGCAGCCATTTCGATGCACCTCGGGAAGTCGGTGTTGGATACTGGAGTGGGAGTGTATGCTCCACTAAATTATTTCACCATTGTAATTAATGACATCTTAATATCTTTACAGTACTTACTAAAATGACAGCTATAGCACATTCATGACAGCTAACAACCATTGTTTAATATTTTATCTAAATATCTTATATATCTAATTTATATATTTTATGTTATCAAATATATATTATATGTAAATATTTATTTCAATGTTGTATGTTTTATTAATTAAATAAATGAATTTGTTAAGTTGTGTGTTTGGATCTCCCTGGGTGATGCAAACAGTTAAAACACTTGGCTGCTCACCAAAAGGTTGGTGGTTAGAGTCCTCCTCGAGGTGCCTTAAAAGAAGGCCTGATGATTTGCTTCTGAAAAATCAGCCATTGACAACTCTGTGGAGCACAGCTCTACTCTGATACACATGGGGTCACCATGAGTTGGAGTTGACAGCACCTGGTGTCTGAGTTGTATAAGGGATGTGATTTGGTGAGTGGAGAGTCTTGCTACCCAGTATGTATTGTAGGAGGAGCTCTGGTAGCATAGTGCCTAAGGCATTTGACGGCTAACCAGAAGGCTGGCGGTTCAAACCCACCAGCCACTCCTTGCAAGGAAGGTTGGGCAATCTACTACCATAGTGATACTGCCTCGGAAACCCAAGGAGGGGTCACAGTGAGTTGGATCCGACTCAACAACAGTGAAAAAAAAAAAAAAAATGTAGGATAAGGAGCTTTGGTGACACAGTGCCTAAGGCATTTGACTGCTCACTAGAAGGTCAGCAGTTCAAACCTACCAGCTGCTCTGCGGAAGGAAGATGGAGCAGTCTACTTCCGTAATGATTTACTGCTTTGGAAAACCAGTGGGACTCACTAAGAGTCAAAATCGACTCAGTGGCAGTGGGTTTTTGGGTTTATGTATTGTAAGAGCCCTGGTGGTACAATGATTAAACAATGCTTGGCTACTAACCAAGAGGTTGGCAGTTCAATGTCTTGGTGGGAAAAGACCTGGTGATCTCCTCCCACAAAGATGACAGCCTAGGGAAACCCTATGGGGCACTTCTACTCTGTCCTTACAGGGTTTCAATGGGTCAGATTCAACTTGATGGCACCGTGTATTCTCCCCTTAATTTCAGCTCAGAAAAGAGCCAGTTCCTGCGCATGGTCCCAGGTGTGTGAAGGGGCCCTTGTTTGGATTATCTCACTGGGAAGGCCCTCAGTGGATCACCTGCATCACAAATCATCTGGGATCTTATTAGAAGTCAAATTCCAGACCTGCATCGTCTCCGGGGGTGGGGCCTTGAGATCATTGTGATCAGCTTCTCCAGTGAGCCTGACTCAGACTGACAGTTCTCATCTGGGTTTTCAAAAAGAAAAAAAAAAAAAAAAACCTGACAGGTAGTATCACCCCATCTCATCTTTTAATTTGTCCAGGTTTTTACTGTTAATTCTTTTCTTTTGTTTGTTAGTCATCGTTTTGATACATTTATGGCAATTTGCAATTCTCAGAACGCTTTCACTTCTATTTCTCCTTAATCTCATAACCACCTTGTGACAGGTGAGCAGCTGGGACTTAGGGTGAGGGTGGGAACCTAGGATTCACCATCTAGCCCATGGTTGCACTTCATGTGTCTTTTTGAGGATATGTGAACTTAGCCCATTAACCAGGGCCTGGTTGTGTACAGCCTGGTGATGTACGGCGCCCTGCCTGCGTGTGCTTGCCTACTCCCTCAGCACCTACCTAGCACACAGTAGGTACTTAGTATTTGTGGAATTACAGGGGAAAAAAATAAAAAGAAGGGGGAGGGTAGAAATCTCTAGGAATAACAGAGGTGAAGTGACCACTGCACTTTAGTGACCTATCCAAACTTCACTCATGACTTTTTGGTTCAAAATGTGAATTTTGGGGAAATTAATTACTGGCAGCTGAACAAGGGGCATTGCTTGGATAAGAAAATAATCCAGCGAGATCAGTTTGAAAGAAAAGGATTGGTTATTTGGTGATAGTTTATTATAATCGACATTAAAATGTTACTACTTCTGAGCACAGTGTTCAAGGTAAAGAATGCATAATGAAAGCAGATCAATAAAAGAGAGGGACCAGGTGAAACTGTGAAGAGCAAGTGCAGTACAGCACGGCTCATGAATACAAGGGCACTGGTGAGGTCATAGGAGCTCTGGTGGCCTAGTGCCTAAGGTACTTGACTGCCAACCAGAAGGCTGGTGGCTCCAACCCACAAGCCACTCCTCGGAAGGAAGACTGGGCAGTCTACTTCTGTAGATATCACCTCGGAAAACCAGGGAGGGGTCGCTATGAGTTGCAATCAAGTCGACGGCAGTCAGTTTGGTTTTTTTTTTGGTTGGTGAGATCACATGCCCCTTCCCAGTCTCCACCAGCGCACACACCAAGGCGGCCTCTGTGGTTGAACATCCCGAACAGCATGGGCAGAAACGTTCACATCTTCCTTCATGTTTTAGATCCTGCTGCCCAGGTTTCGGCTCTGAAAATAGAGGGTCACTCTTCCTTTGGCACCAGCTTTAATTCTGTCTTCTGTTATCTCCTAAGGAGTTCTTCTCCAGGAATAAAAACCCAGTTGCCATCAGGTTGACTCCGATTCATGGGAAACCCACGTGTGTCACAATAGAACTGGTTTGCAGTGGCTCATTTTTCAGACGTAGATGGCTAGGTCTTTATTGTGGGGTGCCTTTGCGTGGACTTCAACCTCCAACCTTCAGTTAGCAGCAGAGCTTCAAACTGGCTCATTCTGGTTGGGCCCTCTGCTGAGAATTTTCATTTCCACTCCAGATAAACTGAATCAGCATCTGTATTTTAGCAAGAGCCCCATGTGTGTATATAAGAATCACCTGGGAATCTTGTTAAAATGTAGATACTGCTTCAGTACATGTGGGATGGAAATGCAGATTCTCAGCAAGAGGCTGAACCAGTCTGAAGCCCTGGTTGGCAGTGAGAGTGTTAACCGTTTGCACCACCCAAGGACTCCTGCCTAGTAGAGCTTCCAATCAAAGCATGCAGCAGTCCACAGTTTCCCTTGTGTGTTTTTATATTTTTGCTCAAAATAAGGAACACCCTTCTTTGATTTCTCGGTGGCATGTGCTGTTCCAAAAACTGGATCCTCAGCTCAGCACTGCTCCCCTCAGTGATAATTCCATCACACTGTAGTTCAGAGTGACTGTGTGATGCTATCTAGCTGATGTAATGGAAGCAACAAGTGTAAACACTCAGATGAAGGAAACACAGAGGTTTCCGATCTACGTGTCACTCATTCTGCCAAGTCCTGTGTGTAAGGAGTCATTGTGAGGACGTTTTGCAAGCCAGGGAGGTGTGGGATGGTACCAGAAATCTTTCTAAATGGTTAGGAAGCAACTAAGTGCAATGTAATACAGTTGAGACTCAAGTGACTCATTTAATCAGTCCAGCATGTTAACAGGCACCCTTCATGCCCCCTGTGGACCATCCTCACCAGCATTCACACAGCATAGCTTGTGAACTTCTGTTCCCAGCAGTCAGGTTGAATGCTTGCTAAAAGGCAGCTGTAATTGTTCCCAAATGTGTTTATGCTACTTGTATATATTACTGTACTTACATTATTTAATTAAATATTATCCAAACCTTTGAAATATGAGTATGGAGTAGTTGAAAACACGTTGAATGCTTAGAAACATTCAAAGTAATTTGCTAGAAAGCTGTGGTCCAATTTTGGTGTTGTGGAGAGCAATGAATAATTTGTAGGGGTCAGGGTAGAGATCATAAAAGCATAGAAAAATCTGTACTCAGGTTGCTTTTATAAGTGTCTAAGTTCTTTAAGAAAAAAAAAGGAACATTAGATGATGTGTTATGGGTGTGATTTAGTCAGGAAAAACAATGCAGGACTGAATTAGCAGACACATCACAGAAAGAAAAAAGCAGAACTTGATCTTCATTCATTCAGTAATGAAGGTTGGGTTAATGGTCTGCTGTTATGTGTCAGGCACAGTTCTAGGTGCTCCCAGACACAGCAGTGAACAAAGTTGACAAATTTCCCTCCTTTCATGGAGCTAGCATTCTAGTGGGTTTGGGGGGGCAGACAGATTCCAGACAAGCAAATATATAGAGAGAATGTCAAATGATGAATATTCTGGAGAAAATTAAAACAGGGAAGGGGCATAGAGTGCTGGAGTAAAGATAGGGATTGAGAGGAGCCATTTTCTCAAATGTCTCCTGAAGGTGAAGGCTTGAAGGAGGTGAGGAACCATGGTTACCTGGGGGGAAAGCACTTTGGCAGAAGAAACAGCAAGTGCAAAGGTCCTGAGGCACAGACGTACCTGGTATGCTCAAGGAACAGCAAGGAGGCCAGTGTGGCTGGAATGGAATGAGGCAGGGGGAGAGGAATAAAAGATGAGGCCAGGGAGGTAATGTGAGGCCAGTTTGGGGATCAGTTTGTATGGGATATGGTAGCCATTGTAAAGACTTTGCTGTTACTCTGAGTGGAAGTTGTTGGAGGGTTTTGAGGGGAGGGATAACATATGACTTGCCTTTTAAAAGAATCTCTCTGGCTGATCTGTCCAGAATACACTGTAAGGAGCAAGGGTAGAAACAGATTAGATAGGAAGCAAATTCAATTTGCTCAAGGTAAGAGATGATGGTGGCTTGGACAAGGGTGTAGAGGGGAGGTACAGTGTAGCAGTGGGGTTCTGGGCATAGTTTGAAAGAGTCAAAAAGACTTGCTGAGGATTGGCTGTGGAGTGGGAGAGAGGAGCCAAAGATGACCACAGTTGCTGTTCTTTTGCCTACCTATGGATGGATGGGGAGCTCTGGTGGCGTAATGCCTAAGGCTCTTGACTGCTAACCAGAAGGCTGGCAGTTCAAGCCCACCAGCTGCTCCTCGAAAGGAAGATTGGGCAATCTACTTCTGTAGTGATACCACCTCGGATACCCAAGGAGGGGTCACTATGAGTCAGATCTGACTCGATGGCAGTGCATTTGGTTTGGTTTATGGATGGATGGATGGATGGATGGATGGATGCAGTTGCCCTTAAGTGACTGCAATTGGAGCCGGTTTGCAGGATGCGTGTGTGTTGGGAATTCAGCACCGGACATGTTAAGTTTGAGATGTAGATGCTCAAGTAGACACTCAAAGGGAGATGTGGAGGAGGCAGAGAATGATATATGTCTGGAGTTCAGAGGAAAGGACCCAGCTGAAAATATAAATTTGGAAGTCCCCAGGGTACACATGGTATTTAAAACCATGTGATCGGAATCCCTAAGGGAGTCAATATAGGTAGTATGATAGTTGGAGTTGTGTGTCAACTTGGCTGGACCACAATTCTGAGTGGTTTAAGCAGTTGTGATGTGGGTTATTTCCATGATGAGATCGGATTTATATGTTTTGAGCAGCCACTCCATTGAATGGGAGTTTCCCTAGGGATGTGGCCTGCTTCCAATATATTCATGAACATCCTGGGAAAAAGACACTCTTCTGTGGATCAGGATCCTGTTGTGTTGCCTACAACTGTCCATGAGTGAACAATCCACCATTTGGCCTGGAGATCTTGGATTCATCATTCGTTGGAGTCAACAACTGGTATACTGCATGCCAACCTTGAGCTCCTCAGCCCCTGCAGCTCTGTGAGTCAGGAAAAGCCTCCAGCTTGATGTTTGATCCAAGAATTTGGGACTTGCCAGCTTCTATAAGTGTGTGAGCCATTTTCCTAAGATAAATTTCTCTTTCTCTCTCTCTCTCTAAGCTTCACTGGTTTTGCTTCTCTAGAGAATACAGCCTAACACAGGTAAAGAAGAGAAGAAGTCTGAGAATTGAGTCTTGGGGCACTCCAACTTTGAGAGGTTGGAGAGAATCAGAAGAGCTTGGAAAGGAAACTAAGAAGGAGCAAACACTGGAATAGAAAGCAAATGCAGTGTGATGCCTTGGAAGCCAAGTGAAGAATGTGTTTCAGGGAGGGGAGAAGGATGGGTCAGTTGTGTCAAATGCTGCTGTGGTCATGAAGATGAGGAGTGGAGTGAGAACTCACCACTGGACGTAGCAGCATGGAGGTCATTGGCGGCCTTGACCAGAGGAACTTGAGTGGGGTAATGGGAGCTGACTTGACAGAGATCAAGAGAGAATGACAGGAGAGAAATTTTAGACAGTGAGACTTAAGAACTATTTTAAGGAGTTTTGTTATAAAGGGGAGCAGAGAACGAGTCCTGGGGGGGTAGGTAGAGCCAAGAGAGTTTTTTATTTTTTTTTAAGTTGGAAGAAATAAGATATTTATATGGTGATGGGAATGATACCACGGAGCTAGAGAAACTGATGATGCAGGGGGAGAGGGGGGAGAATCACTGGGACCATGTGCTTGAGTCAGTTAAAGGGGATGGGATCTGGTGCCCAGATGGGGGAGTTGGCCTTAGACGGGAGCATCCAACATTACAAGGAAGAGGATTGGTACAGATGCAGGTGGCACGTGGATGTGGGAGGGAGCTGGTGGGATCCTTCTTCTGAGTGCACCAGTGTGTGAAATAGGAAACAAGATCATGGCCGAGAGTGAGGATGGGGGAGGAGGTGCTGGAGGTTCAAGGAGAGAGGAGAAGGTGGGAAGCAGGTAAGTGAGAGAATGAGAAGCCCAGGGGAGCATAGAAAGGTTGCCGGGAGGCCCTGGATACCTTGAGGTTTAGGATCATGAATTTAAATTGTCGTCAGTCAACATGGTGATTTTTTTTTTTTTAAACATCAAAAAGGCCAGTAAATGCATACACTCTCGTAATGTTTTTAAGTTTGAAAAACACTCAAGATACGTGTCTGTTTCAGTTCCTAGATTTCAGTGACCAACTGATGGGCTGAGTCACACTGAAAAGAGTCCCTAAGAGGAATAAAGAGGTTAAGTGTTTAACTGCTAACTGAAAGGGTGACAATTCGAAACCACCCAGAGGCACCTTTGAAACAAGGCCTGGAGAGCTACTTCCAAAAACATCAGTCATTAAAAACCCTGTGGAGAACGAATCTAATTAACACGCATGGGTCACCATGAGTCAGAATGAACTGGACAGCAGCTGGATTGGTTTGCAGTCTCAGGGTGGTGCATATGATTAAGCACTCAGCTGCCAGCTGAAAGGCACCTCAGAGGCACTTCAGAAGAAAAGCCTGACCATCTGCTCCCCAAAAATCACAGCCATGGAAAACCCTGTGGAGCGCAGTTCTGCTCTGCAAGGCGTGGAGTGGCCATGAGTAAAAGAGTTGATGTGAGGGCAATCAGTTTGGTTTGACTGTAGGAAGATCCTGTTGCTTTGGGTGCTGCCCCAGGCATTGTGCTGGCATGGTTGCTGACACCTCCCACATCTGTGCACAGATGATGTTACACGCATTTCACAGAGGAGGAAACAAACTGAGAGGTGAGGTGATTTGCCCAACTGCTGTTGGTACACTCCAAGGCCCGAGTGCCCCCCTGCCCCAGGAGCACTGAATCAGACCAGCAACTTCAAAAGATTGAGTGTGCCCAGTGCGGGAGTGGGACCAGGTGGGGATGTGGAGAGGGCACTGCAGGTAGTGAGTGGAGGGATGATGAGGAGAGATGACGTGGAGAGCTAGGGGAAGTAAGTTTTGGGAAAAGGACAAATTGTCTCCTCCTCTCCTGCACACCAGTGACCCAGAAATCCTGCAGAAGTGTGCCTGGTGGCTTTACAAACCCATGCATAAAGGTAAATGGCTTGGGCTTCACTCCCAACTCTGCCTCTTGCCAGCCAAGTATGTTCTTGGGCAAGTTGCCTGACCTCAGTTACCTATCTCAGTTCCTCATTTGCCAGAAAAGGCTGCTTGGCAGGGATTTTAGAGAAAGAGGTAGAGAGCCTTGCAGGCAGGGACAGTGGCATAAACAAGCATATGGGAGTGGACTGTGCCCATATGCTCTGGAGACAAGGATGTAAAATGGGACTGATGTGAAGCGTGTGACATCTGTGGGCCTCTGAGTCCCAGAGCATTCTCCAGGACTTGCATGGGACACTCTACTGGGCTTTTCTTGCCACCAGCAGACTCTTACTGGGTATCTGCACAGGAAGGCATCTGAACCATAATCATTCTTAACTTTTCTGTCTTTCCTCCCAGGGGAGGGGCTTTTTCTGATAAACTGTTTCTGCAATAAGCTGAGTGTGACCCCATCAAAAACCCATGACCTGCCCATGGCTGCTCACAAACCCTCAGGTCTGCTTCTTGTAAAAGCAAAGGCAAAAGGCCCCATGTGGCAGGATTTGTCATTCATGGCTCTGGGAAAGGTCCAGAGAAGAGATTGAGGAATTCTTAGTCCAGTCTTGTTCCAATTTACAAAGTACCCAAAACCCCTTGTGTAGAATTTGTTTTGGGACTCAGGCACAGAAAAAGAGCAGGAAAGAGGTGGGAGTGGGTAGTAACAGACTGTGCCCAGGAGGGGTCTTCAGGGACAGAAGTGACCTTCTAGAAATCCTTGCTCTTGGCTCTTTTCTGGGGGCAAGCTGATTTAGACATCTTTTTTTAAATTCTTCTTTCCTTTCCTTTTCCCCCCAAAGGAAGTAAAGCAGAAGGCAACATGGTAAAGGGATGCAAACCCCAAAATATATCACATGTGTTCCATGGAACCCAAGTTTGGAGGTGTAAATGGGAATCACACACACACGGTGGGTCTGTAGTCAGATCCCTTGTTCTGAGCCCTGGTAATCAAAACCAAACCAAACCAGTTGCCATGCAGTTGATGCTGACTCACAGCGAGCCCACGTGTATCAGAGAAGTGTGTTACATAGAGTTTTCAATGGCTGACTTTTTTGGATGTGGATCACCAGACCTTTCCTTTAAGGCACCTCTGAGTAGGTTCAAACTGACAGCCTTTCAGTTAGTAGTTGACAACTTCACTGATTCCTTCCAAGCCCTGGTAGCCTCCTCTATTTTGCCTCCTTAATACTAATCACAGTCTGTAATTCTGTATTTGCTTATGTATTGTATACGTCAAGACTTCATTCTTCTTCTAGAACATGTCTCATGAGATCCTTCCAAGCCCTGGTAGCCTCCTCTATTTTGCCTTCTTAATACTAATCACAGTCTGTAATTCTGTATTTGCTTATGTATTGTATACGTCAGGACTTCATTCTTCTTCTAGAACATGTCTCATGAGGGCAGAGCCCAGGTCCGCTTGGTTTATATCCCCCAGTATCTAGCACAGGGTCAGGTGGATAAGTGCATGACTGATCAGTATTGATGATAATCAGGAATTTGAATGTCTCGTTCCATTTAGTGTATGGACAAGAAGGCCTGTGTCCTTTCGTAGACCTCTAAGACAGTCCATGTGCAGAGTCAGAAATCTGAGTCCAGTTCAGGGCACATGGCTTCCTATGGCTGCTTTTAGAACTTTCAGTCCAAACAATTGAAATAATGTCTCGAGAGTGCTCAAAGGGCATTGATTAAAGCCACCTGCTTGCAGATTCTCCTGGTGCCTTCAGAGAGCATGTCTGCTGGGCTTACCATTCTATTCCACAGTCAGTAGTTAGCAGATAAATGAGTAAATACATTTTGAGAGAACAACAAACTATCCCTCCTTGGGAATTTTACTGCGTGTCATCATTAAAGTCCCAGAAATCCTGTAGAAGCCCACCTGATGGCTTTACCAACCCAAGGGTAGTGGTAAATGGCTCTTAACCCCAACCTCTTCTACTTGCCAGCTGTGTGTTCTTGGGCAAGTTGCCTGACCTCTCTGTGCCTCAGAGGGTCTCCTGTAAAACATAGTTAGTAGTAGCCAGTATGGTTACTCTTGAGTAACCATCTCATGAAGTTCTTGTGAAGGTTAAAGTCATTACTCCATGTCAAACATTTGGCACAGTGCTTGGCACACGGTAAGCCTCTCACTTTAGCTGCTATGCTGCAGACCATTCCCTGGAGAAGGGTGTCATGCTTGATAAAGTAGAGGGCCAGCAAAAAGCGGGAAGACCCTCAAGATGAATTGACACAGAGGCTGCAACAGTGGGCTAAGCATAGCAAGGATTGTGAGGATGGTGCAGGACTGGGCAGTGCTTCGTTTTTTTGTCCATAGGGTCACTATGAGTCAGAGCTGACTCGATGGCACCCAACAGCAGCATGCTGCATATGATTAGGATGGGGGCATGTGCAGCATCTCAGTGAAGTTCACTCTGGTTTGGGAGATGCTGGTGACATGGAAGAAAACTTAGGATAATAAAGAGGGTACTCATGCCATGTCTGCCACTGTCTGACCATAAGCCCATGGGCTCCCTGGTTAGTATCTGCCTGGGGTGGATGTCTGGAAGGGTATCGTACAGTGATTGGTTCCTGGTGAGGTCTGAGCAGCTGAGGGCGGAGTCAGGTTCCTGGGTCCACATCATTGGACATTTCCAGACACCTCTGCCTCCTCATCTGAAAAATAGGTTGAAACATCCCAGCCCTACCCGCCTTGTTTGAGGTCACTGATATACAGGGGAGGGCTTTGCGGATCTCAGGGTGGAGGGGGAGAAGGTGCATCAGCAGAGTCTGCTACCTGATCTCTGGCATGTTCTAGAATGGGTCTCTAGGTACACAGCTCACAGTACCCAGGCCCTTGGAAATGAACATCACATTCAGGCACATGCAGGCAGCCTTTCTCATGACAGCTCCAGCACTATGTCTGGCATTGCCCTGCCACCGGGCACACCCAGGCCTTTTGTGACGAGCTGATTTAGATGCCTTGGGTAGCAACAGAGTCCCTGTGAGCTCCACAAGGCTCTGTGCCATTGAGGCAGGAGCAGAGGCCCTGCAGCAGCAGTCACTTCTTATTGTTAGTATCCTTGGACATGACTCACAAGTTACATGGTCTTCCAGCCTGGACACCAGACATTGACCTCTACAATCCTGTAACCATGGCAAGTGCCACAGGGGGCTTACAGGACTCTCATCAACAACTCCACACCATACAAGGGTTGAGCTATTCTTTGTCCTTGAAGTCTATTTAACCTTTTACACTGGTTTGGCCTGTTGTTAGCGGCTGTTAAGAGTCAACTCCAACTTGTAGTGAGCAATCTTATGTTCAACAGGATGAAGCACTGCCTGGTCCTACATCATCCTTCTGATCGCCAGTATCTTCAAGCCTGTCATTATGTCTATTGTGCCAATCCATTTCACCAAGGGGCTCCCTCACCCTCACCCTCACCCTCATTGGCCCTCTATTTCACCAAACTTGATGTCCTCCTCTAGTGATTGGTTCCTCCTGATGATGTATCCATAGCAAGTGAGTGGAACAATGTTCTGTTGAGATCCATAATATTTGCACTGGCCGTTGGTTGGAAGTAAATTGTCAGACCTTTCTTCCTAGTCTGCCTTAGTCTGGAAGCTCCTGTGAAACCTGCTGAGTGACCCTCTGGTATTAGAGATACTGGTGGCATGGCTGCAAGCATCACAACAACAAACCAAAAGCCACCACAGCAGGACAAACTGACAGATGAGTGGTGGGCTTGGGGCTAGATCATATTTAAAAGATGGAGTGGTAATAATAATCAAGTAAATATCCTTATAGAATTTTACCATTTAAAAGAGCTTTTGCAACTAGATCTCATAGGAGCCCATCTATCTCCTGCTGCCTCAAGTTGGAAATTTGCTTTTCGTACATCCATTAGTCCTGATGCATTTGTTTTTGTTCATGTTTTCTTTTCAGCTGCTGTCCCATCCCCAGATATTTATTTCCTTTTGAAGAAAGCACTCTGTTTGGGCTCAGCTAGAGGGAGAAGAAGAGGTGGGTTTTGGGCCATGCTAGAACCAAATGGTTGCAGGGCTGAGAGGTGTAGATGTGGGGGCGGGGTAGCCAGGAGGCTGCAGGAGCTGCTCCTTCACCCTGTGGGGTCTTCCCCTGCCAGCTCTTTTTGTCTTGGTCAGTGATAGTGTTCCCTGCAGGGATGATGTCCTGTGGACTTAAACCCTGGACTAAGCATAAATATGAGAGTCTGGGAGGGAAGGCCTGAGGGCTATGGAATTGAGTTTGCAGAATTGTTGCAAAAATGGGGATGTCAAGCTTATGGTTTGGGTGGGACATTGGGCAATGAGAGAAACTTCACAGGAAACCATTCATTGGAGGATTTGGTTCTTGAGCAACATGGATGGATGGATGGCTAGCTACTATTGAGTCAACTCTAACTCACAGCAACCTTGTGTACAACAAAATGAAATGTCTCCCAGTCCTGCACCATCCTCACAATCACCTGCATGTTCAAATCCATCACTGAGGCTATTGTGCCAATCCATCTCACTAAGGGTCTCCCTTAACCTCACTAGCCCTCTGCTTCACCAAACATAATGACCTCCATCAGTTGATCCCTCCTGATGACATGTCCAAAGCAAATGAGTTGGACAGTATCACTGGATAATTTTTGGAAATAGACTGCCAGGCTTTTCTTGCTGATCTGTCTGAGTCTAAAAGTGCCACTGAAACCTGTATACCATAGGTGATTTTGCTGGTATTTGAAATACAGGTGGCATAGCTTCCAGCCTCACAGCCAAGCCAAGTGGCAGGCTCCATGAGTGAGAAAGGAATAAAGTCAAACTACCGTCCAGGGACTGCTAGTCCAACTGGGGAGGCAAGCAGGTCCAGGCAATTACAAGCAATTTGCAGAGCTAAGTGTCCTTGCCATAGCAGCCCTGAGAAGGGCCCCTGACTCCCAGGTTCATTTTCCCATGTGACTTGGTGTTCCAACCCACCTCCTTGCCATTGCTGTTAGCTGCTGCTGAGTCCGCGCTTGAGTCCAGGTGACGTCCATGTACAATGGAATGAAATGCTGCCTAGTCCTGCACCATCCCCACAATGGTTGTGAATCCAGCGTTTGTGGTCCATAGGGTTTTCATTGGCTGATTTTCAGAAGTGCTCAGCAGGCCTTTCTTCCTAACCAGTCTTAGTCTGGGCCTCCAGGTTCTGCTGAAAATTCTGCTGGCACCTGTTCAGCATCATAGCAATGTGATAGTTGCATGTGAGGTGCACTGGCCGAGAATTGAACCCAGGTCTCCTGCGTGGAAGGCAAGAAATCTACCACTGAACCACCACTGCTCCTTGCCGTCACTAGTGCTTCCAAATGAGCCGGGAGCCCGGTCCTGTCCCCTGACTCCTTCCCAAGAACTGATCTCTGTGTGCCCTTGAATGTAGCACTTCCTTATTCTGGCTCAGTTCCTCGTCTGAGAGCAAAGGGCTGCTGGCCAGGTCTCCCAGGTCCCCTTCACCTCTCCTGTCCCTGTAGGAAGGGAGGCAGCCAAGCATGGATTTCCCCACTGGCCGCTTCTCTTGGCTGAAGTCATCATAGCCAGGCCAGCCTTCCTGTTGACAGTCGGGTGTTACAAGCTTGTCACATGCATATTTGGAGTTCAAGCCAAGCAGGTTTTTGGAACTAATAACCTCCCAAGACTTCAGAACCTAGCATGAAAGCTACTCAGGGCAGGGGTGTGGTTGGTCCGGGGTGCATGAAGGCCAATCAGAAATCCAGTGCCAGCGTGGCCTCCCTCAGGGCTGCCGAGGTGGCGGGGAAATGCGTGGGCTAACAGGCAGGTGTCAGCTCTGGGGTCAGATTCTGGGATGAACTCTGGTTCCCTCCCTTTTCCCCTCCTTCCCCTGGTTACTTCCTCTCTTCCTCCTATTTACTCCTCTCTTTGTGACTTTAGATGAGTTACTCAACTTTTCTGTTACTGTCTCCTCATCCATTAAAAGGACATTATAACCTATCTCACATGGTTAAAGAGAAGAATAAATGAAAAAAAACACATAACCACTTGTACCAGGGTCTGTGAATACTAACTCCTCACATGGTTGCTCCTGTCACCCCACAACCACCATCACCCACCCTATCATCACCCCACCTCCACCATTATTACCCCCACCACCTTTATACCCACCCCTACCACCCCCCACCATTAACACCACCTCTACCATCACTCCCACCACCAGCACCCTTACCACCATCACACCACCATCATCACACCAACACCACCCCCCCCACCCCCACTATCATCATAATCACCTCCACCATTACCCCCACCATCTTACTCCTACCACCATCATCATCACACTACTATCATCACCCTCACCACCACCCATACCACCCCCCACCCCACCATCACCATCACTTCCACCACCATTACCATCCCCCAACATTACTCCTAGTGCCATCATTCCTCCTATCCCTACCATCACCCCTGACCACCATCACCCCCCACCATCACCCCCACAACCACAATCACCCCTGCCACCTTCATCACCTCCACCATTATCATTACCCCTACCATTACCCCATTCCCATCATTATCCCACCACCACCATCACACAACTACCATCGTGTAGGGTCACTATAGAGAGATGGTCCCTACTCTGGATGTCGACCATTTCTGAAAGTGGCTGGTTGTTGGTGCCAGGAGGCAGGTGTGGCTTTCTGAAGCTCCAACTCAGGGAATTTCAACACCATCTCAGGGCTGTTTTGGTTTGACACTGGCTCCTACACCATTTGCCTCCCCCACCCTGGCAAAGGTGCAGAAGGTCAGACAGCGACTTTGAAATGAATTGTGCTCAGACAGTGTATAGAGGGTGGTGTAAAACTCCTGGGCAGCTATGTGTCCTAACTAGCTCTGAGGACTGCTGTTGGGGAAGGGGTGGGAGGGAGGGCTGAAGGAGGTGTGGGGGCAGTCAGGGACCTGGGATCCCCAGAGAGCACTTGTCTTTCAAAAGTAGGCAGCTCCTTGCCTCTGAGACCCCTCCCCCTTTCTGGTCCTCTTGGCAGCAAACTCCTTGTGGGTTCTCTGGACTCCCTGACTCTGGTCCTCTTCTCCCCTCCTCTGTTGAATTCACTTCCTTCATGCATTTGTCTCTGCAGTGCCATCAAATCTGCTATAACCAGGGTGACCAGCAATGTCTCAGATGCTAAGGGCAAGATTAGTTCTCAGTCTTCGTCTCGCTTTACCCACTAGCAGTATTAGACACGGTTAATCCTCTTTCAAAATGCTTTCTCTTTTTGGCCCCCAGGATCCCAGCATCTCCAGGATTTTTCCATCACCAGCTGCTCCCTCCTCTTGCCACTCCCTGGTTGATCTCTTCCAGTCCTATGCCTTAAATGCCACCCAAATACTGTTTTTGTTCGGGTGCCATTGAGTCAGCTCTGACTCATAGTGACCCCATCCATGTACAACAGAACAAAACACTGCCCAGTCCCGTGCCAGCTTCACAATCCCTGCTATGCCTGAGCCCATCATTGTAGCCACTGTGTCAATCCATCTTGTTGAGGGCCTTCCCCTTTTTCACTGACCCTCCACTTTACCAAGCGTGATATCCTTCTCCAGGGAATGGTCCCTTCTGACAACATGACCAAAGTAGGTGAGACAAACTGGTTATTCTTGCTTCCAAGGAGCATTCCAGCTGCACTTCTTCCAGGATAGATTAGTTTGTTCTTCTGGCAGTCCATGGTACCTTCAGTATTCTTTGCCAACACTTAGATGCTGGTGAATCCCGAATGCAAGTTCCCCAGAAGGCTGGTCTCCTTTCAGCTGCCTAGTTGACATCTCCCTTGATGACTATTTAACTCTTCAAATCTAATCCTTCCCAAACCAGATGTATCTCTCCGTGAAGCTACCACCTTGCTGACAGCTTCTAGAAAATGGAAACCAGACTTCCAGCTCAACCAGCTCAAGCCAAACACTCCAGAGTCAATTTTGACCCCAATCTCCTTCTCACTGCCCTCCACTCCCACCCCAATCCAGGTCATCAGCAAATTCTGTCAGCCCTCCTTCCAAAATAGATCTGAAGTCTAACGACATGACTTCTCACAGCTCCACCTATTCAGCTGCTACCGTGGTTCAAATCACCATCATCTCTGCCTGGATCGCCAGCAGTTGCCTTCAAGTTGGTATCCCAATTCCATTCTTGTTGGCCTGCAGTCTGTGCTCTGTAACATAGTAGCTATGTCAGATCATGTCACTCCTCTGTTCACCTCACTCAGTGGCCTGTGAAGCCCTCCACTCTGCACCCTCTTACCTCTCTAATATCCAGGTGAATGTCACCCCCAGGGCCTCTTCACTTAGTATTCCCACTGCCTGGAACACTCAAGGCACAGGTATCTGAGTGGATCGGTCATTCACCTACTTCAGGTCTTTGCTTGCATGCCACTGTTTCTGTGGGTCTTCCCTTTCCACCTTGCAGCACTCCCCCACCCTATCACACTCTGTTAAGATCTCCTGTCTGCTTTGTCTTTCTCCTTAATGATTGTTGTGGCTTGACTTGCTACTCTTCTTGTTTATTTTTTACTTTCTGTGTCTCCACTAGAATATGAGGCTGGAAGGCAGGAAGGAACTTTTGTCCTCTGCTGTATCTCCAGAGCTCAACTAGGCTGAGCAATACTAACTGCTTCTCACTGGGGCTTGGGAGAAAGAGGCTCTTAGGAAATGGAGATGGGGTGGAGAGGAGGGGTGGAGGAGTGAGGAGGTGAGGTAGGCACTGCCTCTCCAAATGATGGGGAATGGTGGCAGTCCTCATACTGGTCCTATTCCTTTATCTGTGGGCTGTCATTGTACATCCCATCGGAGATGTATCATCACCCAACCAAGTGGACTGGTACCTCCAAACCCATTTAGGAATAAGATGAATGAGACCAGGGAGGTCAATGATGAGATGCTCCTGAATGAGCCGGTGGGCCCTTGGTTCTCCTGACATCCTGGAAGACAGAAACATCAGCATTATTCTAATTATTCTATACACTAAGAGCATAGCTTTATTGTCAAAAAGTTGTTGTTGTCAGGTGTCATGGAGTTGGTTCTGACTCACAGTGACCCTGTGGACACCAGAACCAAACACTGCCCGGCCGTGCAGCAGCCTCACAATGGTTGCTATGTTTGAGCCCACCGTTGCAGCCACTGTGTCATCCATCTCATCGAGGGTCTCCCTCTTTTTCACAGACCCTCTGCTTTAACAGTCATATGCCCTTTTCTAGGTCCCTCCTGACAACATGACCAAAGTATGTGAGACAAGTCTCACCATCCTTGCTTCTAAGGAGCATTCTGAATGTACTTCATCCAAGACAGATTTGTTCATTCTTCTGGCAGTCCATGGTGTATTAATATTGCCAACACCATAATTCAAAGACATCAATTATTCAGTCTTCCTTATTCATTGTCTGGCTTTTCACATCCGTATGAAATGATTAAAAATACTACGGCTTGGGTTGGGTGCACCTTACTCTTCAAGATGACATCCTTGCTTTTTAACACTTTAAAGAGATCTTTTGCAACAGATTTGCCCAATGCAACACATTGTTTGATTCCTTGACTGCTGTTTTTATGGATGTTGATTGTGGATCCAAATAAAATGAAATCCTTGACAACTTCAATCTTTTCTCTGTTTATCATGGTTCAATTGTAAGGATTTTTGTTTTCTTTATGTTAAAATGTAATCCATATTGAAGGCTGTAGTCTTAGATCTTCATCAGTAAGTGCTTCAAGTCCTCTTTGCTTTCAGCAAGCAAGATTGTATCATCTGCATATTGCAGGTTGTTAATGAGTTTCCCTCCAATCCTGGTGCTGTGTTCTTCTTCATATAGTCCAGCTTCTTGGATATAGGTTGATTAAGTTTGGTGAAAGGATGCAACCCTCATGCACACCTTTCTTGATTTTAAACCATGCAGTATCCCTTTGTTTTGTTCAAACAATTGCCTCTTCATCTATGTACAGGTTCCACATGAACATGATTAAGTGTTCTGGAATTCCCATTCTTCAAAATATTATCCATAATTTGTTACAATCCACACAGTCAAATGCTTTTGCATAGTCAATCAAACACAAGTAAACATCTTTCTGCTATTCTTTGCTTTCAACCAAGATCTATTTCATATTAGCAATGGTATCCTTCGTTCCACATCCTCTTCTGAATCCAGTTTAAATTTCTGGCAGTTCCCTGTGTCTGTATTGCTGCATCTTTTTTGAAAAAGCAGGAAGGCCTTAATAGACCAATGCCCTGCTATCCATTGGTTCAAGGAAGGAGGTTTTAGGACACTTTGTAGCCAATGACACTCTCTCTATCAACAAATCCCCTCTTAGTCATCTAGGGAAATTTTTGCCTTCTTCAGTCATCACCAAAGATGTCACCCACCCCCAAAGTCCAGTTGACTGAGAAAGAACATGGCTCTGCACTTGACCATGACCACCATCACCTCCACCATCATTGCCACCACTACCTCCCCTCTCCGCTCCTCCACCATCACAGCTACCTCCATCCTCACCTCCACCATTATTGCCACTGCTTCCTCTTGTATTGGTCTCAGTACCCATTAGCAACAACTAAGTAGTCCCAATACCCAAGCCCTTTCAGTTCTGGCCATCAGTCTTATCTCACTGTCTCCAACCTGACCAATGAGAATGCTCTCTTGTTTTAACATCCTTTTCTTTGAGAATAGCAGGAAGCTAACCATCTTTTCCTGTTTACTGGCCATATGTTTTTCTGTGAATTGTTTCTTCATGCTACTAAATTATTGGTGCAATGATTAGATAGCCTTTTCCCATCTGTTATTTGGCCATTCTTCACCTTATTTATTCATTCATTTCATATTCATTCATTCCTTTGTTCACTCATTCATTCATTTGGCTTAAATTAATTTTCTTGGTCCCAGCTATCCCCTGACCTCAGGAAGCACTGGAGACAAGAGGCTCAGGTGCAGCCATTCCTCTATGACATCACCTTCTCCTGACTCCTCAAAGCCAATTGGCATTTGAGCACCAGGAAAACCTATTGAAACAAGGGTGCATCCTCCCCCTGAGACTAGTTAATTCCTGTGACACTTCCCAAGCAAACAAACAAATCCTGAGCTAAATATTTGTAGGGTCCTTACCTTGCTCTCTCTGCTTGGGACTTGAGCCAGAACCTCCCACTCACAGAATCCTTCTCCATGTCATTCTGCACATGGCTCTTCTCTGTCTTCTTCCCCTCCCTGGCCTTACCCCCTGTGTCTTCAGTTTCAATTTCTCAGGTGTTATTTCAATGTACCTGATGTCTTCTTTACCAGAAACCACTGGGGGATGAATGAGAACATGGTAGCTGGGAGCCAGGAGACTTGAGTCTTGACCTGGCACTGGCATAAAATTCCCTCTGAAACATTGAGCATTTTTCCTCTCTAGGCTCCACTAAGGGTGGTACAGTAGTAAAACCCTTGGCTGCTAATCAAAATGTTGGCAGTTCAAATCCACCAGCCCTCCATGAGAGAAAGATGTGGCAGTCCGTTTCTATAAAGATTATTGTTGTGGTGAGCCATTGGGTCAGCTCCAACATGTAGTGACCCCATAGGACAGAGTAGAACTACCTCATAGGGTTTCTTTGGTTGTAATCTGTATGGGAATAGATCACTAGGTCTTTTCTCCCATGGAGCTGCTGGTGGGTTTGAACCACCAACTTCTTGGTAGCAGCTGAGTGCTTAACCATTCATTACCAAGGTTCCTCCTATTAAGATTACAGCTTTGGAAAATCTATGGGATAGTCTTACAGGGTCGCTATGAGTCAGAGTCACCTTGATGGCAGTGGGTTTAATTTTCTTGTTTTTAGGCTACTTCAAGACATGTAAGCTGCTCAAGTGTAGAACTCTGTGTATTTTATTCTCCAAAGCTTGCCTTGGCGAAGCACCAGGAACATAGTGGATATGCCATTCATTGAAAAATTCTCAATGAACACCTACTGTGTGCCAAGGAGTCCCTGGGTGGTGCAAATGGTGCAAATGGTTAAATGATGGATTTAACCAGCCTAAAGGTGGTCAGTTTGAACTACCCAGATGGCCCTCAGAAGACAGGCCTGATGATTTGTTTTTGAAAGTTCATAGACTTGGAAACCCTATGGAACAGTTCTATTCCACACACATGGTGTTGCCCTGAATTGGAATAGACTAGATGGCAACTAACAACAACTGTGTGCCAGGCAACAGTCTAGGTGCTAAGGATCCATCAGTGACAAAACAGCCTTCAATCCTTGTCCTTCTGGACCTACTAGCTAGACAACGAACATATAAGCAACCAGGTAACATATGGAGTGTGTTGGCGGTGATAAGCCAAATGGACCAGAGATCCAGAGTTTCGGTGATGGGGATTTGCAGTTTTAAATACAGTGGTTAGGGGACACTCATTGAGAAGGAGACACTTGAACAAAAACTTGAAGGAGAAAGGGGTGAGGCATGTGATTCCCCGAAGGAAGACTGTTCCAGGTAGAGGGAACAGCATATGCAAAGTCTCTGATGCAGGAACTATAAATGATTGAAAGGAAGAATGAATGGACCCTCAGGTACCAGGGATAGAATGGACAATGGATGCTGCCCATGTAGTGCCTTCAGGTTATCAAGACAAGTACCTATTAAGAACAACATGGTGCTATGAAAACCCAAACCCCAAACCCACTGCCATTGAGTTGATTCTGACTCATAGCGACACTATAGGACTGTCCCATAGAGTTTCTAAGGCTGTAAATCTTTACAGAAACAGACTGTCTCATCTTTCTCCCATGGATCAGCTGGTGGGTTCAAACTGCTGACTTTTTGGTTAGCAGCCCAATGTTTTAACCACAGTGCCACCAGAACTCCTTGATGCTTTGAAAGCCACCATTCATTGATCCCTTACAATGGATCAGGTAGTTTGTGTATGTTCTCTCCCACAGTGCTTCCCTATCCCATAATCCTTCCTTCCTTAATTATCTGTAAAAATTGGGGTACAATTGGATGGTCTTTAAGATCTTGCATGCTTTATACATCTATGACATTTTCTTTTAAAATTTCTTTAAAAACTTAAAAGAAATTTCCCAAGAGCTGAAGAATAGAGATAGCGATGCAGAACGTTCTGAGAATGGGTGGACAATCTGACCAGCACCTGTGCAGAGCGGCGAGCAGCACCTTCCAACACCATCACTATTCTGAAAAGTTAAACTGTCTTGTATGAAAATTTTATAAAAGTCATGATAGACTTCCTTTTTTTTTTAAAGAAAACTTTTTATTGTGATTTGAGTGAAAGTTTATAGAGCAAATTGGTTTTCCATTCAACAATTCCTGTACATTTTATTTCATGACACTGAATGCCATTCATTTCATGAGTGCAATCCCTACAGTATCTACTCTTCCCACTTCCTCTTTGTGTTTACCATTTCCACTCTGCTTTCTTTCCTATCCTTTTCTACCTTCTGAGTTTTCTCCCTGGGGAGATAAAGACCTTTTGTTGACTGTTCTAAGGAGTGCTTACCTCCTTGCTGTTAATGTTCACCTTACAGGTCTGTCTATTGTTTGGCTGAAAGTGGAGCTATGGAGGTGAGTTCAGTTTCAGGGTTGAAGGGTGTCTCAGGGCCACAGTCCAGGGGGTTCCACCAGTCTCTGTCAGACCTGTTTTTTTGTTGTTGTTGTTTTTGTTTTTTAACGATTTTGGGTTTTGTTCCACACTTTTCTCCCACTCTATCAGGGACTTCCTACTGTGATCCATTTCAGAACAATCAGCAGTAGGCACCATCCAGTTCTTCTGATCTCAGGGTCATGGAGACTGGTTCATGTGAGCCACTGGTCCTTCGGATTAATTGTTTCCTTGTGTCTTTGATTTACTTCACTCTTCTTTGCTCTAGATAGAGACCTTAAATGGCCACTCATAAGCTTTTAAGACGCCAGCTGCTACTCACCAAACTGTTATGTACCGTCGAGTCGGACCGACTCATAGTGACCCCTTCTTGGGTTTCCAAGGCAGTATCACTATGGAAGTAGATTGCCCAACCTTCCTTCCAAGACTCACCAAACTAGGATGTAGAACATTGTCTTTGTGGACTATGTTCTGCCAATTTACCTTGATGTCCCCAGTGACTATGGTCCTGAGCCCCCAGGTCCAGTGACTTATTCCCTCAAGGTGTTTGGTTATGTTGTTGTTATTAGGTGCCATTGAGTCAGCTCTGACTCATAGTGACCCTATGTACAACAGAATGAAAAACTGCCCAGTCCTGTGCCAGCCTCACAATCCTTGCTACACCTGAGCGCATTGTTGTAGCCACTATGTCAATCCATCTCATTGAGGGCCTTACCCTTTTTCATTGACCCTGCACTTTACCAAGCATGATATCCTTCTCCAGGGAGAAATTTTCATAACTTTGCCCTTTGTGTGCTCTACTATGGGAAAAGGAGTCCCCATAGAAATGCTGAAAGGAGGCCAGTGTGGCTGGAGTAACAAGAGCTGTGGATATATTTGGATATACATAGATATATTTATAGCACATATAAGTATATATGTAGAAAAATCATTTGCCACACCTATATATGGTCATGAGTGTAATGTCATCCATCTACCCATACCTGTTCATCTTGCCTGTCTGCCTATATATCTACTCTTAAACTGATGCTTGTTATTTCTGATAATTCAGGATTGTGTGTATAATAGTATTTACCATTGTTGTAATTCTTGTGCACCTTTCAGTGTCTTCCTTTTCCTTATTGATACTGTGCTGACCACTTCCTTATTGTCTAATGCCTTTCCCTTCACCCAAATTAATAATGATTTATTATCTAGGTACAAGGAGTTCTTGTGGCACAGTGCCTAAGGCATTTGACTGCTAACCAGAAAGTTGGCAGTTCAAACCCACCAGCTGCTCTGTGGAAGGTAGATGGAGCAATCTACTTCTGTAAAGATGTACAGCCTTGGAAACCCAAAGGGGGTTACTATGAGTAGGAAACTTGGTGGCAGTGGATTTGGTTTCTTTGGGCATTTTTTAAATCTGTTGTTGTTGTTAGGTGCTGTTGAGTCATTTCCAACTCATAGCGACCCCACACACAGCAGAACGAAACACCACCCGATCACACACCAGCTCCACGATCCCTACTATATTTGAGCCCATCGTCGCAGCCACCATGTCAATCCATCCTGTTGAAGGCCTCCCCTCTTTCATCAACCCTCCACCCTACCAAGCATGACATCCTTCTCCAGGGAATGGTCCCTTCTGACAACAGGACCAAAGTAGGTGAGATGAAGTCTGGCCATTCTCGCTTCCAAGGAGCATTTTGGGTGCACTTCCTCCAGGACAGATCTGTTAATTCTTTTAGCAGTCCA
>NW_006921875.1:610336-612519 GCF_000298275.1 Orycteropus afer afer
GTTGACCTTCCCAATACTACACGTTTTTTAATCTAGGTAATGATTTTCCCTCCCCTCCACTCCTATCCCTGGTAACTATCAAAGAATGTTTCTTCTGTTTATAAACATTTCATTGAGTTTTTATAATAGTTGATTCATATATTTTGTCCTTTTGTGATTGCCTTATTTCACTCAGCACACTGTCCTCTAGGTTCATCCATATTATGGTTATTTTGTGAATTCTTCCTGATTCTTTAACATTGCATAATATTCCATTGTATGTATGTACCATAGTTTGGTTATCCATTCATCCATTGATGGGCACATAGGTTGTTTCTATCCCTTTGGTGTTGTGAATAATGCTGCAATGATCATGGGTGTACATATATTTCTTCTATTCATGTCCTGGCTCTTATTCCTTTAGGATATATACCTAGTAGTGAGATTCTGCTTCAAATGGTATTTCTATTTCCAGCTTTTAAAGGAAATGCCATGCCATATTCCACAGTGGTTGTATCATTTTACAGTCCCACCAGCAGTGTATGAGAGTTCCAATCTTTCCACAACCTCCCCAGCATTTGTTGTTTCTGTCTTACTGAACTTTACTATTAGTGCTGGGGTGAGGTACCTCGCTGTCTTTTCCATGATGGAAGTGGTCCAATGTAATCAACCTGCCACCATGTTGCTGGCTGATCACCCCGAGGAATGGTTCCATATTGAGGACTCAGGGTTGGTCTCTGCTGTTGGCAGATTGAGCACTCAGCAGTGGCGGTAGCCAAATCAGCCTTGGTAAGCAGGAGTCCATGTTGCTGTGCCCATGCATTGTTTTGATTTGCACTCTCTAATGGCTAATGGTCGTGAGCATTTCTTCATGTGTTTGTTAGCCACCTGAATGTCTTTGGTGAAGTGTCTGTTTATGTCTTCTTGCTCATTTTCAAACTGGATTGTCTTTTTGTTATTGAGGTGTTCAAATTTTCTATAAATTTTAGAGGTTAGTCTGTTGTTGGATATGTTGTTGCCAAATATTTTTTTCCCCAAGCCATAGGATCTCTTTTTCACTCTTTTGGAGAAGTTTTTTGATACACGCAAGTATCTAATTTTTAGAAGATCCCAGTCATCTAGTTTATCTTCTGCTGTTTGTGCATTTTTGGTTATGTTTGATAGCCTATTTATGCCATAAATTAGCTCCCTAAGTTTGTCCCTGTTTTTTCTTTGATGATGATCTTTATAGTTTTAGGTTTTACATTTAGGTCTTTGATCCATCTTGAGTTAGTTTTTGTTCAACCCTTTCTTGACGTCTTGGATTTAGGATTATGAATGCTTATCCATTTTACTGGACAGTTAGAAGGGATGCCCATGGAGGTCTATAAATTTTGTCTTCTTGCTGCTGAATGGTCATTGACTGCTTGGTGCTGAGAAAGTCTATGAAATAGGAGTAGTATGGACTCTAGAACCAATTATTTCTTCTACCATTAAATTTTCAGATTCTCCTGTTTATTCAGGAGCTCTGGTAGCGTAGTGCCTAAGGCACTTGACTGCTAACCAGAAGGCTGGCTGTTCAAACCCCCCAGCCACTCCTCAGAAAGAAGGTTGGGCAATCTACTTCTGTAGTGATATCAGTCGGAAACCTGAGGAGGTGTCGCTGAGTCAGTCCAGCTCGACTCGGCAGCACATAACAACAACAACAACAACAACAACAACAACCATTCATTCACTCATAATGTTAAGGATACAATGATGAGCAAACATCAATCCAGGCTTCCTACCGTACACCACACAATTTCCTGGTGGAGAGTGGGCTACAGCACTAAACAATCACATAGATGCACATGAACCAGCAACTGTAGTAGGCACAGTGCTATGAGAACGTGACCAAGGGCAATTTGCCACATGAGGGTGACTGTCGGAGGCTCTCCAGAGCAGCAGTTCTCAACCTCAGCTGCCCATTGGAATCACTGGAGAGTTAAAAATACGATGCCTGATCCAATACTTAGACAGCCTGATTTCATGGGGCTGGTGCACAGCCTGGGCACTGTTATCTATGCTACTATAGAGGAAATACCACAAGTGGATGGCTTTAGCAAACAGAGATTTAAACCTCACCATGTGAACTGAGTGCCTCCAATGGGGCATCTGTTTGTTGAAATATCTCAATCGGTATGCCATCAATTCCCGGAGCCTTGTTCTTCGCCAGTTCTTTCATT
>NW_006921875.1:613884-617185 GCF_000298275.1 Orycteropus afer afer
AAGCTTTCTCTTTTCTATGAGTAAGGCTGGGTTTACTCAGATGTTGCAGCTCTTTCCCAGTCCTATTTTGCGAGCCTTTTAGCCTAAACGGATTATTCCTAAAGTTGTGCAGTAATGTACCAAACAGTGTTTCTTTGCTATTCATAAGGTTTTCCCTGGCCAATTCTTTCAGAAGTGAGTAGCAAAGGCTAAAGGCCACTGGGAAAAGGAGTCCCCATAAAAGTGCTGAAAGGAGGTCAGTGTGACTGGAGTAACAAAAGCTAAGGGTAGTGAGCTGGAGCTGGGAAGTTATAGGGTGAACTGTATGTGCTAAGGCACTTGGTCTCCATCCAGGGAGATTGATGGGTTACGGAAGGGGCATGCCATGATCTGGCTCACCTTTTGGAAAGGCCACTCTTCTGTAGAACAACTGGAAGGGGAACCAACATGAGATGGCCAGTGAGGAGGCTTGTAGGAGACCAGGACAGAGGCAGCAGTGGCTTGATGGCGGTGGGAGAGTGGGAGGAAGGCGGACAGGAGCTTAACAGATGGGGTCTGGTGGAGGAGCAGGAGGGAAGTGCCATGTTGACTCTAGTCTCTGGCTCTCAGGGCATGGGTATGGTGCCATTCGTAGAGAAAAGGAGCAGGGATTTTGGTGGGTCACAGCTTGGATCAGAATCTGAGTTTAAGGTGCCTTCCAGACACCCAAGGGGAAATGTCACTTTAGGTGACAGAGATGGATGGTACAGAGATGGATGAGTGGGACTGGAGCTGGAGATGGGAAGTGGGCTGGATGTGGCATTTGTAAGTTGGATATATGAGGGTGGCCAGGGAAGCTGGCCGTAGATGGGGCTGCCTCAGGAGGGAGTCATGCTCAGAAAGGAGAAGCCCACACTGACACCCCATGTTGAGGCGATGGTCTTACCGAGTATGGTCCCGATGACTTCAGGCAAGTTAGTTAACCTCTCTAAAGTTTGTCTACCTCTCAGCTTTGCTGAGGACAAGATTAAATGAACCTGGGACTGTATGTGGTACTTAGCTTGGTATGATGGTGTGTATCCTTCCTTAACATTGCCCTCCTTTCCCCCTTGTATCCCATGTCACTGCTACAAACTGCGTATTTGTCTCAATCTAACAGCCCTTTTCTTTCTCGACTATTCATTTTGCTGCTTCTAATTTGCCGGGGATTTAGAAGCCTCCCAAGTACAATTTCATTTGAATTGTGTGTAAAACTGAACCAACCAGGTGCCATTGAGTAGATTCTGACTCATGGCCACCCCATGTGCGTCAGAGGAGATCTGTGCCCCACAGAGTGCTCAATGACTGAGTGTTTGGAAGTAGATTATTGAAATGTTTCTTCTGAGTTGCCTCTGGTTGGACTTGAACCTCCAACCTTACAGTTAGCAGACAAGCATATTAACTGTTTGTACCACTCAGGGACTCTTGAATGGTGTGAAGTAAGAGCAATATATATGAGTGTAGCACCAGAAAGCTTGGATTTCATGTGATGTTATACTCCTTAAGAATAGACTGCAGGTCTGATGTGTGTCTGTGGCCCTTGGCAGTTACCCTTGGGAAGAGTCTACTGAGTTGGTAGATACAGATTACAGATGACTCAAGGACTTTAGTACTTACTACAAAGCCCAAGACTTACTACAAAGTTCTTAGCTGATCTCTGGGTTGCAAAGGCAAAGCAGCGTCTGGATAAGCAAGGTGCTGGCGTGGTAGTGATTTCTTGAAAACTCACCACAACATAGCTCGGATCAAAAAGGAGCACTCTGAAATAGCTTTGCTTGTCCCCCTGGCCAGCAGGGCACATCCATCCCCTTGTACCTGGAACAGGGCTGGGAGCACAGCGAGTTGCCCTTGTGCCCAAGACTGTGTCCTGCTGGCCCTGTATAGTGTGCTTGGCCTAGAAAGGGGTGTAGTCCTGGGGTGACATTTCCCTCCAGCGTCAAACCAGGGACCCAGTAAGAGGGATGCGCACATGGCTCCTGTTTTTCTTACCAGTCAATTGGCTCTATCCATTTGATTTTATTTGTGTTCAAAGCAGCTTTATTTGCTGTAGCTAAGAACTGGAACCAACCCAGACTTCCTTTAATGGTTAAACACATTGATGCATCACCCCATGGCTACTACTCAGCAATAAAAAGGGGCTATTAGTACATTCAACAACCTGGATAAATCTCCAGAGAATGACGCTAAGCAAAAAAAATGCCAACCCCAACAGGTTACATACTATCTGATTCCATATTTTATAACAATCTTGAAATGATATAATTAGAGAAATGAAGGGCAGGCTGGTGGTTGCAAGGGGTTAAGGAAGAGGTTGGGGCAGGGGAGTAGGTATGAGTGTGGCTATAAAACAGCAACATGAGGGTTCTTTGTGGTGATGGAAATTGGCTCGGTCCATTTCAGAATTCCCTTCTTGCTTCATCCATTCATTCATGTGTTCATTTATTCATTCATCTACCCCCCTCCCACCACCACCAGGGGGCTCTGGAACAAGGATCTCCAAAATACCGGTTCCCTTCATTGCAGCCCATATACCCATTGGTGTATATTTCCCTCCATCCACCCAATCCACATTTCCTGTGCAGGCGGCACTGTGCTAGATACAGAGAAACCCAGCCAACAAAGTGCTGACCCTGCCCTCCATGAGATTCTGGTTTGCTGAGACAATGAGAAGTAAAGAAAGAATTCCCTGAAATCTTCTTCAAACCAAACAATAGCTTATCTTAATTAGTAAAAAATGTCTGACTTGAGCATTGTACTCTTTTAAAGAACTATCAGTATGGGATCAAATTGACAACATGGAGCAGCTCAACGTGCTAGACAGAAGCAGTGAGTTTATGTTAATGGGGAAGGAGCTACTTGAAAAAGGAGGCTGAGAATGGTTGCACAACTCAAAGAAATCAATGTCACCGAATTGTACATATAGAAATGGTTGAATTGGTGTTTATTCTGCTGTGTATATTCTCAACAACACCACCAACAAAATAATAATAAAATAAAGAAATAGAGAAATCTATTTCGCAGTGTTATGAGGGAGAGATATGAAGGCCAGTGGGCTCCAGAGGAGGTGGGCAGGGCAGGGCAGTCACTGATTAGAAAGATTGGAGACGCTGAGTGAGCTGAGACCTCCAGGATGAGGAGACAGCCATGGGAAGAGCTAGGAGAAGAGAAAGGAAGGTGGGGAAAAGCCAGGCTAGAGGCTCTGGATAAGAGCTTGGCCTGGCTGAGAGATGGTTCCAGTGTGGCTGGAGCAGAGTGACCGTGGGAGAGAGCTGAGGGAGGTGAGGCTGGACGACCTTCATTCTAA
>NW_006921875.1:618150-618768 GCF_000298275.1 Orycteropus afer afer
AACAACAATGGCTAATGATCATGAATGTTTCTTCATGTGTTTGTTGGCCACCTGAATATCCTCTTTGGTGAAGTGTCTATTCATGTCTTCTGCTCATTTTTAAATTGGATTGTTTATCTTTTTGTTGTTGAAGTGTTAGAGTTTTCTATAAATTTTAGAGCTAAGTCCCTTGTCACGTATGTCATTGCCAAATATTTTTTCTTGGGCTAATTTTAAGCTGGGCAATGACATGATCCAATTTACCTTTCAGAAAAACGACTCTTTCTGCTGGTGGAGAATGGATTGAGGGGGCCAGTGGGGAAGCAGGGACATTGATGAAATGGCTGTTGCACAGCTCCCATTGAAGATGATAGTGGCATAGCTCAGAGTTGCAGTACTGGGGATGGAAAGAAATAGATGGATTTAGAGGTAGAATCAAGAAAACTCAGAGATTCACTAGATCCAGGGTGAGGCAGAGGGAGGCTTCAGAATTGACTACTTGTTCATCTTTGGTTTGAACAGCCAGGTGTTTTATGAGGGCATTTATTGAGAAGGGTGAAGAGTTCAGGGTAGCAGGAGCATGGTGAGCAAGGGGGAGAGTCATGGAGCCTTGCGGGGCAGGTTGGGAGCATGCAATGT
>NW_006921875.1:619343-627717 GCF_000298275.1 Orycteropus afer afer
TCCCTAACCCATGGCAACCTCATGCACAATGGAATGAAATGCTGCCTGGTCCTTCACCATCCCTATGATTGGTTGTGGATCAGACCATTGTGATCCATAGGGTTTTCAATGACTGATTTTCAGAAATAGATTGCCAGGTCTTTCTTCCTAGTCCATCTCATTCTGGAAGCTCTGCTGAAACCTGCTCAGCATCATATAACACACAAGTCCCCACTGAGAGATGGGGGTGGCTATGCATGAGCTGCATTGGCCAGGAATGAGTCCCAGGTCTCCTAGTGGAAGGTGAGAATTCTACCATTCAACCACCACAGCCCCCTTGTATAAAGAGTAAGATAGTTAATATATGTAAAGTACATATAGCACACTTCCAAGCACACAGTAAGCACCATATGTGTCATTGTTAAACCAAATCAAAAACTCTACTGCCACTGAGTGAATTCCGACTTAAACTGACCCCATGGGACAGAGTAGAACTGCTCCATAGATTTTACAAGGCTGTAAGTACTTATAGAAGCAGACTGCCTCATCTGTCTCCTGGGAGCAGCTGGTGGGTTTGAACCACTGACTTTTTGGTTAGCAGCCAAATATGTTAACCCACTGGGTCACCAGCGTTCCTTGTGTCATTGTTATTCAACAATTATTTACTTTTGTTGGGGTAAGCTAGAGATGCGACAATGAATAAGACAAAGGCTCTGATCCTGGAGTCTTGTAGCTAATGAGGGAGGCAGTTGCACAATTCTGCAAAGGCAATTCAGTGTCACAAGTGTTGCGATGGGGAAGTACCAGGGAGCATGAGAAACCCACAGGAGGGACACCTCACCCAGGACTTAAAGGAAGGCTTCTTGGAGGAAGTGGTATCTCAGCCGGGATCTGAAAGCTGAGGAGTTATGTGGTAAAGAAATGGGGGGAATAGTAGTGTTGGTTATCTATTTTTAAAAATTATTTTAAGAGAATGGTTGCAGAGCTTGAAGACTGTAATCAATGTAGAGGTTGTTAAATTGGTATATGTTCTGCTGTGTGTATTTTGAACAAAATGAAACAAAATAAAAAATTTTAAAAATTCTTTTAAAAGCTATTCTGAAAAACAAATACAAGTTAATTGGCTGTAGCAGCAGAAGGACTCAACCCTATTAAAGGATCCTGGGTTCAAATCTTTATTGGGAGGTCATATCGTCCCTTGGAGATACCTCGTGTGGAAGTGCTTGGTCCAAGGTGGATGCTGAGTGTGGGAGTGAATGGAATGGAGGGGACCTGGGCCTCTCTCCTCCTCCACCACAGGGGATATGTAACCACCATGACCTCCTGGATGCCACCTTCCCTCTGTTTCTACCTTCTCAGTTTCTTAAAATTGGTTTATTGTGAGATACACATATATATCTCCAAACATTTGCCAATTCAACAGTTTTTCTGTGTACAATTCAGTAACATTGAGTTCATCCTGTTGTGCAACCATCACCACTGCCCATGTCCAGATTATCCTACCACCATCGACGAAACTCAGTGCCCCCTAAGCTGAGACTTCCCCTTCCCCCTCCTCCCACCCCTGGAAACCACTAATAAACTTTGGTCTCCATCCATTTGCCCATTTCATATACCTGGCATCATCCAATATTTGTGTTTTTGTGCCTGACTTACTTCACTCAGCATGTTTTCAAGGTTCATCCATGTGGTAGCATGTCCCAGGACTTCATTTCTCTTTATGTCTGAGTAATGTTCCATTGTGTGGATGAACCACATTTAGTTTATCCATTCATCTGCTGATGGTCCCTTATTGGTGCTGGAGATGGTAGGCACTCTAGACCAGGCAGGAAGGGAGAGCAGTGCCTGGGGAGGCAGGTGGGAAACAGAACAGGGAATGGTGGAGCTGTTGTCTTTACGAACAACAGTTCATTCTCAGCTCACCTCCACATCCGGGGGGGAGGGCATCAGGAGACTCTGCTTGTTGCTGTGCCTTGGAGTCCTGGGCTGCAGGAGCTGCTGCCTCTTCACAAGTGCATCTGTGATTATCTGGGGCTGGGGAGGAGGGCAAACGTGGTAGATGGAGCATGGAGAAGCACACATTGGTTGTTAAAGCTTGGATTGCTTAGCGTAGTGCCTAAGGCACTTGACAGCTAACCAGAAGGCTGGAGGTTCAAACCCACCAGCCACTCCTTGGAAGGAAGGTTGGGCAATCTACTTCCGCAGTGATACTGCCTCGGAAACCTAAGGAGGGGTCGCTATGAGTCGGGTCCAACTCGACGGCACATAACAACAACATCAAAGCAAATCACCTGGCCTCCAGGTGGCCAGAAGAGTGATCCTGCTGGCCCATGTCCTGGTGATGACACATCTTCTTCCTCTCCCTGTGCAGCTACAGTCTCCGCCTGGCATCACGTTGCCCACCGCCAGCAGCCCCGTACATCACCAGGCAGTGTAGGAAGGTCAAGGCCCCAGCTGCAGCCCAGTTCCAGGGACCCTTCTTCAAAGAGTAGGTGCTTCGCCTGCTCCCTGACAGGTATGAGGCAAAGCAGAGAGGCTCTGGCACCTTTTGGGTGGCTCTGGGTGGGGGGAGGAGAGAGGCTGGGCCTGGGTGTTGGGAGTGGGTGGGAAGAGGAGGAAGGAGTGGATATGCCCCATCAAGTACTTCCTGTGTGGTAGGCATGGTGCTGGGGCCATCCCATGGAGGGAGGGCGGTGCATAGTGGCTGAGCATGTAGACTCGACTACCTGGGTTCAGATCAAACTCTTCCATTTACTGGCTGTTGGACCTCAAGCAAGTTGCTTCATTTCCCTGAGCCTCAGTTTCTATACCTGCAAGATGGGACCTGTAATAGTAGCTGTTATATGGGATGATTATGAGAATTAAAAGTGTCAATGGAGGCAAAGCAGTTAAGACAGTGCCTGGCACCTAGTCAGCACCAAGTACATATTAGCTATCATTATCATAATGATTATAATCATAGCACTCAACGCTCAGTTGAGACCTCCAGAGGCTTTAAAACCAGAAAAATTAAGGAGCCCCTATTCCTACAATAAGGAGCCCTGGTGGCACAATGGTTAAGCTCTTGGCTGCTAACCTAGAGGTTGGTGGTTTAAAGCCACTAGCCACTCTGTGGGCTAAAGACCTGGTGATCTGCTCCCAGAGAAATTATAGCCTAGGAAACTCTATGGGGGCAGTTCTACTCTGTCTTATAGGGTCACCATGAGTTTGAATTTTGTACCCATTCCAAAGAAAGGTGATCCCAGAGAATGTGGAAATTATAGAACAATATCATTAATATCACATGCAAGTGAGATCTTACTGAAAATAATTCAAAAACAATTGCAGCAGTATATTGACAGAGAACTTCCAGAGGTGCAAGCTGGATTCAGAAGAGGACGTGGAACAAGGGATATCATAGCTGCTGTCAGATGGATCTTGGGTCAAGGCAAAGAATTCCAGAAAGATGTTTACTTGTGCTTTATTGACTATGCAAAGGCATTTGATTGTGTGGATCATGACAAATTATGGATAACATTGAGAAGAATGGGAATTCCAGAACACTTGTTTGTACTCATGAGGAACCTGTACCTTGACCAGGAGGCTGTCGTTCAGACAGAACAAGGGGACACTGTATGGTTTAAAATCAGGAAGGGAGTGTGTCAGGGTTGTATCCTTTCCCCATACTTACTCAATCTGTATGCTGAGCAAACAATCAGAGAAGCTGGACTACTATATGAAGAAAAACGTGACATCAGGATTGGAGGAAGAATCATTAACAACCTGAGATACACTGATGATACAACTTTGCTTGCTGAAAGTGAGGATGACTTGAGACACTTACTGATGAAGACTGAGGAACACAGTGTGCAGTGTGGATTACATCTCAAAATAAAGAAGACAAAAATCCTCACAACTGGACCAATAAGCAGCATCACGATAAATGGAGAAAAGATTGAGGTTGTCAAAGAATTCATGTTGCTTGGTTCTACAGTCGAGGCCAATGGAAGCAGCAGTCAGATCATTAGACGATGTGTAGCACTGGGAAGGTCAGCTGCGAAAGAACTCTTTCAAGTGCTGAGGAGCAAGGATGTCTCCTTGAGGACTAATGTGCACCTGACACAGGCCATGATATTTCCAATCACCTCGTAAGCACGTGAGAGCTGGACAATGAATAAGGAAGACCGAAGAAGAGTTGATGCTTTTGAGTTGTGGTGCTGGTGAAGAATGCTGAAAGTACCATGGACTGCTGCCAAAAGAACTAACAGATCTGTCCTGAAGAAGTGCAGCTGAGATGCTCCTTGGAAGCGAGGATGGCCAGACTTCGTCTCACCTACTTTGGTCATGTCAGAAGGCACCATTCCCTGGAGAAAGATGTCATGCTTGGTAAGGTGGAGGGTCGACGAAAGAGGGGAAAGCCTTCAACGAGATGGATTGACAAGATGGCTGAGACAATGGGCTCAAGTATAGCAAGGATTATGGAGCTGGTATGGGATTGGGCGGTGTTTCATTCTGCTGTGCATGGGGTCGCTATGAGTTGGAAGTGACTAGATGGCACTTAACAACAACAACGAGTTTGAATTGACTTGACAGCACCCAACAAAATTTTCACAATGTATTTGAAAGCAAATGTAATACTAATCCATAAAATAGAAAGCATAGATCTATGTTGGACTGTAGTCTCTTTCTAGATTTTCTGATGGCATAAACCTGGAGTTACTCACTGAAGCCAGACTTTTCTTATTTAAGGTGCTGCCAGTGACCCAAAAGCAGGTTTGGGGCCTCCATGGTGGGGATACAGCACACCTGTACTCATTGTGTCCCCAACTTCAGCTCTCCCAAGTGTGATCAGATGACCCTGTGCAACCAAACCAATTGGCATCATTTAAAAATACAGGCCCCAGGGTCCCACACCAAATCTATTAAGCATTTTGGCAGGTAGTGCCTGAGAATCTGCACTAGCAGGTGACCTCATGGTTCTGGGATGCACTCATATTTGGGGATGCCTGCTTAATAAACACCAGGCTCCTGGCTCAGTTCAGAAGGCTTTAGTCTGGCAAGCAGGGCTGAACTGTCAGCTGGCGCTGCACAATGAAATGAGAATATAGTTGTTCAAGGCAAGAATAGATTGAATTCTATTACACTGAGGGTCTTTGGTGTGTTATACAGTAAAACCTGTGAAAGCCAGAACCTGTGTAAGGCAGAAACCTATCAGAGAAGGAAAATGCAAATATTTTCTACTAATAGATAGTGAAAGATAAATGGTAAGACTGTACCTCGTCAAACGTGGACAACTTGTGAGACCCAGAAAACCAAGGCAGTTCCGTAGGGCTCCGGTTCTCACAGGTTTCACTGTGCAGGCAGTCCCCGGATTACAAATGTCTCATTTATGTACGACCCAGTTGTGAACCAACTCCCATAAGGCCTATTCTTTTTTCTTGTTGTTTTATTATAATGGCCCTTTATTGTTTTATTGTCCAACTCTTTCTCTTTCCTCCCAAGAAGTGTTTCTTCCAACCTCTCCAAATATGGAAGGGGCTTCCATGTCCTTATACATCCCAGCCTCCTTGGCAACAGCTTGGCCATCAAGAGGTCCTGCCCATTCCACTTGGAATAAATAATTATTTCAAGGATGGAAAAAGGTCCAGGTGTGCAACTCAGAACTGTGAACTTGTGCAATGTGAAAAAGAATGTTGACCATAATTATGACTCTCGTGTGTAGAAGAAGGTAGTCTGAGAATACAAAACTAAGAGTAGAAGAGAGAAGGAATGTTGATGGCATGTAAGTCTGTAGCTTCAGTTCACTTAATGCTCTGATGGACCATACCCTTGCTGCTTAGGTGGCCTCAACATCATCCTTAGTCACTACGTGTTCTCAGGGGGTAGGAATAATAATACCCCAAACCAAAAACCCAAACCCACTGTCATTGAGTCAGTTTTGACTCATAGTGACCCTATGAACTAGAATAGACTCTAGAACAGAATAGAACTGCCCCATAGGGTTTCCAAGGCTGTAAATCTTTACAGAAGCAGACCACTTCATCTTTCTCCCATGGAGTGGCTGGTATGTTAGAAAGACTGACCTTTGGATTAAAGCAGCCGAATGCTTTAACCAGTGTACCACCTGAGCTCTGATGAATGATTCAGTTACCTTTAAATCAGAGGCAGGATTGTAATGAAACTGATTTGCATGACCTCTGTATTGATGATGATGGTTTTCTCTACAATTACTATTTATAGGTATTTGTTTCTAAAGCAGCTGGTTCTGATAATAATGCTCATAACTACACATTTGTTTATACTGAAATTATTTTGAAGTATAAACGGCATTCCCTTTCTCTCTCTCATAAAATACGTTACTATATGTGGTCCTATATTTTAGTTTCCTGTGTCCTTTTTCTTTCCTAATGTTCCTAGTTTCCCTCTTTGATGATATCCTTTCTTTTGGAGAACTTTCTTTAGCCATTCTTTTAGGTAGATGACTAATTCTCTTAATCTTTCTTCATCTTAGAATGTCTTTATTTCCCCTCTATTCCTGAAGGATGTTTTTTGCTGCTTATAAGATTGTTCTGATTACCTAGTGCTGCTCTGACAAGAATATACAACAAATGGATGGCTTGAACAAACAGGAGTTTATTCTCTCATAGTTTGGAGGCTTTAAGTCCAAGTTCAAAGTGCCAGGCTCTAGGGGCTGTGTGAAAGCCCCTTGACCTTAGGCTTCAGCTCTGCCTCTTGCTCCCAGCCCACTGAAGCTAGAGGCATTTCTCTACTCAGGCAGCTACTGGCTGCTAAGGCTAATAGGCCCAAGGTCAACAAATAAAAATGGCACAGTCCTGATGTTACCAAACCATACAGCAGGCCATTAATTCAAGTCCATTGTAAGTCCCAAGGTTGGCAGAGCATGGCAGGCTGCTGAATGATGACAGGACTACATGCAGGGTCCAAGCGTGCAATAAGCTAGAGACTGTTCCCAAAGCTGTTTTTTATATACGGGAAGCAGACCACATACCCAAAGCAGCTACTCAGCTGCTCATAGTAGATTCTACCATGGAGTTAATTACCAGTTTCACCGTGGGGAATAACTACATTCAGCTGCCCAGCCACTCAACCAAGCCTAGCCAACTTGACACATAAACTTAAGTACCACAATTCCATCCCTTGTCAACTTGGCACCTGTACAGATTTCTCTCACTGGGTGGCTCCACTTCCCTAGTTCCTCTAAATGGCGACCTCATCCCCTTGGCCTGGCGGGGCCCCATTCCTCTCCCTCTTGGGCATAGGGGCCCTGCCCCCTCACTCTTGGGCAGTGGCTATGGCTCCATCCCACCGGCTCACACGAACGAGCAGCCCCACACTCCAGAACCAAGTTGATGAAGGCCTGGCTCTTCGAAACCTAGGAGGCTGTGGTGGTGCCACCCCCAAAGGCCATGGTCCTACCCTTTCAGGCAGAGGCAGCTCTGCTTCTGTTTCGTTAGTCTCTCCACTTCTGCCAATTAATGCCCGAGGGCAACCCACTCCTCCAGGAATCTTCCTGCACAGAGGACATTTAGCTTTCTTGCTCTGTGGGCTGTCCAACCTGCTGCTCCATTTCAAGCCGGTTACTTCTACCAATTAATGCCCAAAGGCAACCCACTCCACCAGGAAACCACTTTCCTAGTGGAAGCCAGCTTTTTCCTCCGTGGGCTGGTAAGCCTGTTGGTGTTTAATGCCGGTCTCTGGGCTCTTCTACTGCTGTCTCTCATGCTGGTCTCTTGGCTCTGCTCCTGCCATCTCTCATGCTGCATGCTGGCGTCCCTCTGCCAGGGTCTCGGGTCAAGGATGCACTCCACTCCTGTTTCCACATTTTAGGTATCTGTCAGCAGCACCTCACTCTCTTGGTACCATACTCTGTTCTGGTTACCTAGTGTCGCTCTGACAAGAATATACTACAAATGGGATGGCCTTAACAAACAGGAGTTTATTCTCTCATAGTTTGGAGGCTTTAAGTCCAAGTTCAAAGTGCCAGGCTCTAGGGGCTGTGTGAAAGCCCCTCGACCTTGGGCTTTAGCTCTGCCTCTTGCTCCCGCTCCACTGAAGCTAGAGGCATCTCTTTACTCAGGCAGCTACTGGCTGCTGAGGCTAACAAGCCCAAGGTCAACAAATAAAATGGCAATCCCGATGTTACCAAACCATACAGCAGGCCATTAATTCAAGTCCATTGTAAGTCCCAAAATCAGCAGAGCATGACAGGCTGCTGAACGATGGCACGGCTACATGCAGGGTCCAAGCGTGCCACAAGCTAGAGACCATTCCCAAAGCTGTTTCTTATATACAGGAAGCAGACCACATACCCAAAGCAGCTACTCAGTTCAGTTTGTGTGTCAACTTGCCTGGGCTTGGTTAAGTGGCTGGGCAGTATTCCCCATGATGAGACTGG
>NW_006921875.1:628647-632690 GCF_000298275.1 Orycteropus afer afer
TAGTCCCATTGGTGAAAGACCTATTATATAATAACAAATGGGTGATACATTATTATTATTATTACTGTATCATTATGTTAAATATATTTTAGTGTATTTGGAAGTGTTTAATTATTTCATGCATAGAAAGGTACATTATATACTGTATACTAAGTCAAACATTTGACTAACTGACACTAGATAAGAACCATACCTAACTGTTCCTACTTACGTACCAATTTGACTTAAAGATGGACTTAGGATTGGAGCTCTTCTGTCATCCCCACAGTGTAAGGGCACTCTTCCCTGTGTTTACCGTTTCCATTCATCCTTCTTTCCTATTGCTCCTGTCTTCCTGTGGGAAGAGTGCTATTACACTGTGGGGATTGCCTGTGCTAGGAAGCAAAGGCCCTTTCCCTTCTCCCTGTCTCTTTACTCCCCTGCCCCCAAAGAGCTCACCCCTCATCTCTTCCTTAAGCAGTTCAGGTTTCTGGACTTGCCTTATTCCTCTGGGGCTTGGGGAAGGGAATGGAAAGAAATCCTCTTCCCCAGGGAGTCCGTTGTCTGCAGCCGGAACTGAGCTGGCTTCTCTGGAAGCAGCTGTTCCCAAGAGGGGACCTGACCCTGAGCTGGGAGTCCTATGGAGCACAGTTGAAACAGACACTAAGATAGGCCATAACTGCAGGGCCCTAGGAGATTAACCCTCTCCCCTTCCAGCTTTAAACAAAAAACCAAACTCATTGCCAGTGAGTCAATTCTGACTCAAAGTGACCCAATTCCAAGGCTGTAAATCTTGGTGGAAGTAAATTGTCCCATCTGCCTTCCAGGGAGCAGCTGGCAGGCTTGAACCCTTGACCTTTTGATTAGCAGCATGATACCTTCTCCACTCCACCACCACAGCTCATTCTTTACAGGTAGAAAAATTGAGGACAGGAGGAAAGAGGCTTGGCTAGAGTCTTCCAAAGATAGGAAGCAATGTCGTGGTGACAAACAGGCCCCTGACTCTGGGTCCTGTGGGTGTGCTGGGACTCTCTCTGACATGGCAGCTCCCGTAGGAACATCAGTGTCGATGGGCACCAGGGCGTAGCTTTCACCCAGAGCAGGTGTCCTTAGCAGCCAAAGAGCGAGCCAGGTACAGCTGGACTGATTACTGAATAGACTGGGAAGTATTCATTGGCCACGGAGGTGGGAGCAGTGATGACATGATAAACACAGGCCTTGTTAATCCAGGCTTGCCCCTGTGGCAGAGGCCCGATCATGGGTTTATTATTCTTTTTCCTTATTTTCAAACATATACAGCTTCCCAAGCTAAGGAGTTCAAATGACTAGAGGCCTAATTTCCTTTGTGTCTACAGCTAACAGCTTCTATTTGCTCACCAACAATGAATGTTCCTAATTCAACAGTTTAATTTTTAAGTGCCTAACACTTGCTCCTTAAATCTTATTTAATGCTTTTCTATTTTTCAAATCTATAGTTGGGAGCTCTGGTAGCATAGTGCCTAAGGCACTTGACTGCTAACCAGAAGGCTGGCGGTTCAAACCCACCAGCCACTCCTTGGAAGGAAGGTTGGGCAATCCTACTTCCATAGTGATACTGCCATCGGAAACCCAAGGAGGGGTCGCTATGAGTCGGGGCCGACTCGACGGCAAATAACAACAACAACAAATAGTTACAATAAGTGTATGTTACTTACATTATTTGAAATGACTTTTTAAAAACCATCTTATTTGTTCTGTTTAGCACAGTTCTGGAGTGATTTTTTTAAATGTGGTAGCTTAAGATTTTAGTATGGCAGAGGATGTGTAGGTCAACACTTACATTTTACAGAGAAGGAAACTGAGGCACAGATGGGCAAGTGGCAGAACTGGGACCAGAACTTAAGTCTCTTCTGACTCTCAGAGCTAGATGATGGATTAAGTGGTCCATGCCACCTGGCCCCCAAAATCCTATGCAAAATTGTGCATGCATATGGGCTTTGTGCTGACCTAAGGATGACATCTTCAAAGGGCCCATGACTTATGACTGCTCTTGACCCTGTTGCCCTTTCCAGATTAGATGAGCTGTAACAGAAGAATGGAAGGAGCCCTGGTGGCACAGTGGTTAAATGCTCAGTTGCTAACTGAAAGGTTTGTGGTTTGAACTTACCCAGTGGCAATGTAGGAGAGAGACCTGCTAATCTGCTGTGAAGTTTACAGCCAAGAAAACCCTATGGGGTCCTGCTACTCTGTCACCTGGGCTCACTGTGAGTCAAATACTGACTCGATGGTACTCAACAACAGAGGTGTGGACAGTCTGAACTTGACGAGGTGGAAACATGGAGGAGCTGGCCTTTTCCTCTAGTCCCTGCTTCCGCCACCTTCTGTTGCACTTCCCTTTCCTGGGCTTTAAGGACATCCCAGGCCAGCCCAGAACTTTCTAGTCAACTTTAGGTGTGAAAAAGTCCCATACAACCACAGTGAGATACCACCCACTAGGATGGCTATTAGACAAACAGAACAAAACCAGAAATAACACGTGTTGGTAAGAGTGTGGAGAAATCAGAAACTATATCTGTTGGTGGTGGGAACATAAAATTGTGCACCTGCTATGGAAAACAGTTTGGTAGGTCCTCAAAAAAATCAAACACAGAACTACCATATGACCGAGCAATTCCACTCCTAGATGTGTGCTCCAAAGAACAGAAAACAGGGACTCAAATAGACATGTGTGCACCAATGCCCACTGCAGCATTAGTTACAGTAGCCAAAGGGTGGAAACAACCTAAATGTCCATCACTGATAAATACAGACACAAAATGTGGTACATACATACAATGGAATATTATTTAGCTATGAAGAGAAATGAAGTCCTGATATCTGCTACAACATGAATGAATCTTGAAAAACATGCTAAATAAAAGAAGCCAGAGCAAATAACATGTAGTTCCACTTATATGAAATATGTAGAATAAGCAAATCCAGGAAGACTCTTGGTTGCAGGGGAAGAGGAGAATGAGGTGCTTAAAATTTTGATTTAAAAACAATAACAAAAAAGTACTGCACAGCCTAGTCCAGTATGGAACTTACATGCACATCCAACTTCATCTTCATCACTTTCCTATCCTCGGGGCCAGTGGGATCTTGGCTCAAGTGTCTCAGAGGGTCAGCCAAGGGAAGGGACAAGAACCTCTAACTTGCTGGCCCAGTCACTGCTCCTTTGGCTGGGACAGCTGGCCTTGGTACTCTGTATGGGGTAGACACCTGTGCTGGCCTTCTAGGCCATTTCTTCACAGATTCCTGGAGCTGGGGTCAGATGTAGGGGTGGAGGGTCTCCCTCTGCCCATGTCACCCATATGAGAGCTCCCCTCTAGGGGAGACTTCCAACTCCCCTAGCTCTAGACCTTAGTGTTCCACCCTACAGCCCCCGCTGGCAATATCCCCCTCTCTGTAGTGCTACCCTTTCAGGTGGGGGACGGGAGGATGGCTTTCTTTGTGGATCCCACCTGACCCCACAGGAAACTCACACTGCTGGCCAGGACAGGCAAGGGAATGTCATTGCTCCCTGGCTGGCATCGTTCTTCTTCCATCCTGCTCAGATAGGCACAGGCAGGAGGGTCGTTCTGCTGGGGAAGGGGGCTCCTTCTCTCAAAAGCACCCTCTCTGAGACTCTCCAGAGTTCCAGCCTATTCCAGTGTGAGCCTGTGATAGAGAGGGAGGGAGTGTGTGTGTGTGAGTGCGTGCCCGCTGCCTGCAGCTCTCATTTCAGCCCCATTGAGAGGCTTCAAGGGCTGGAGTTGAAATAGTCTACTGGTTAAGTGCAGTGTCTGGAGTTGAATCCTGGCTCTGGACTTATTACCTACCCCTTTGGCGGGAACTTCACTTCTCCATGTTTCCATTTGCCCATCTGTGAAATGGAGTTAATAATAGTACTTTCCTCGTGGGTATATTGCGAGAGTTACGTAGGTCAGTACATGAAAATCACTTAGGAAAGTGCCTAATGTAGTAAACTTTTTATAAATCAGGCTGCTATTGTTAGGATTATTACTATTCTCAAAAAAAAAATATATTAGCTAATTAATCATATA
>NW_006921875.1:633238-639011 GCF_000298275.1 Orycteropus afer afer
TTCTGAGGCAGTATCATTACAGAAGTAGATTGCCCAACCTTCCTTCCAAGGAGTGGCTGGGGGGTTTGAACCGCCAGCCTTCTAGTTACCAGTCAAGTGCCTTAGGCACTACACCACCAGAGCTCCTATATAATACTATATTATATAATATTATTTCAATTGGTATTTCATCAATTCCTGGAGCCTTGTTTTTTGCCAATGCCTTCAGTGAAGTTTGGACTTTTTACTTCAATACCATCAGTTCAAAGTGTCGAAAAGTAAGATATTACTTTGAGAACTATGGTGCACCCAACCCAAGCTGTGGTATTTTCAATCACCTCATATGCATGTGAATGCTGGACAACGATTAAGGAAGACTGAAGAAAAATTGATCTGTTTGAATTATGGTGTTGGCGAAGAATATTGAATATTCAGACTACCAGAAGAATGAACAAATCTGTATTGGAAAAAGTACAGCCAGAATATTTCTCAGAAACAAGGATGGTGAGACTTTGTCTCACTTACTTTGGACATGTTATGACAAGGGACCAGTTATTGGAGAAGGACATCATGTTGGTAAAGGGTGAATGAAAAAGAGGAAGACCCTCAACGAGATGGGTTGACACAGTTGCTGCAACAAGGGGCTCAAACATAGCAAGGACTGTGAGGATGGCACAAGACCAAAAACCAAAACCAGAAGAAGCTCTGGTGGCGTAGTGCCTAAGGCATCTGACTGATAGTCAGGAGGCTGGCGGTTCAATCCCACCAGCCACTCCTCGGAAGGAAGGTTGAGCAATCTACTTCCAGGAAACATTTTGTTCTATTCTGCCGTAGGATCGCTATGAGTTGGAACTAACTTGATGATGCCTAATAACAACAACATACTCTATTAGTTACTATATGATAATATTATTATTAACAATAATTATAATAGTAGTCATTATTAGCAATAATAATAGTTATTAGTAGTAATAGTAATGATGGCCAGGTCCTCCTGGTGAGAGAACTGAGCCCCCAAACCAGGTCCAGCCTGATTCTAGGCTCATATTCAACCCAATGAAACTCAAACATTATTAAGTGCTCACCCATCCCCAGCTCTGTGCCAAGCACTATGAATGTGATTTCTATGGAGGAACTGTGTAGGGAAGACCACCCCAACATGATAGAAAGGGCACATAGGCTTTATTGTCTGTAGTACCTGGGTTCAAGTCCCACCTCTGCCACTCATCATCAGTCTGACATTGCAATTGTTATTTCTCCTCCTCGAGGCTCTCTTTACACGTAAAATGGGGGACCATGTCAACTGCCACTAGATTTGTTATGGGCACTAGAAATAAATTAAGTGATAGTAGAACCACTTTAGGAGCTCTGGTAGCACAGTGCTTAAGGCACTTGACTGCTAACCAGACGGCTTGCAGTTCAAACCCACCAGCCACTCTTTGGAAAGAAGGTTGGGCAATCTACTTCCATAGTGATAGGGCCTTAGAAACCCAAGGAGGGATCACTATGAGTTGGGTCTGACTCAACGGCACGTAACAACAACAACAACAACCACTTTGGAAGACTATTTGGCAGCACCAACTGGAGCTGAACATATGCATACCCTGTTGTTATCCTGTGCCATCTAATTGATTCTGAATCATAGTGACCCTACATAACAGAATAGACTTGACCCATAGAGTTTGCTAGGCTGTAGTCTTGAGCAGATTTCCAGGTCTTTTTTCCAATGGAGCTGCTAGTGGAATTGAACCACTGGCCTTTTGTTAGCAGCTGAGCACTTTACCATGCAGTGTCAAGTTACCCAATAAGCAATGTAAGCATGGGCTTACTTGTGCTTGCTTACTAATCTTCAGTGAATAATTTCCCATTTTTTCACCACATGAAAGACTCTGCTCCTCAGTCTGGCTAGCATCTGTCTGTCTCCTAACCCCGCAGCTGCTTCCTACAGAATCAAAGTCTCTTTTCAAATTTATGGTACCGAGATAGAGTACCCAGTAAGCAAAGTAAGCATGGTAAGTGGGTTACCCTGTTCCCATTGTACCACCAAGGCTCCTTATGCATACCTTGTGCCCCAATAATTCCTCCAGGGATACACTCCACAAAGTGTATACATGTGTGTATCAGAAGACATGTGTAGGAAGTTTTTATATGTTATACATGCATGCCCCACAGCCTTGTGTTTTCACTCAGCAGAAATGTGTACCCATGTGTACCATGATGTTTATAGCAGCATTACTCACAGTTGCTGCAATCTGGAAACTACCCAGTTCATCAGCAGTGGACTAGATGGATAAATGACGTGTATTCCCACCATAGAATACTCTACAGCACTGAGATGGAAAGAACTATGGCTACTTGCTCAAAATGGATGAATATCGCAAACATAAGGTTAAGTGGAACAAGCCAGACACAAAAGGACATGTACTGACTGTTTACCTAAGTTAAGGAGTCCTAGTGATGGAGTGGCTAAGCACTTGTTTGCTAACCAAAAGGTTGGTGGTTCAAACCCACCGGCCACTCAGCCAGAGAGAGATGTGGCAGCCAGCTTCTGTAAAGATTACAGCATTGGAAACTCTATGGAATAGTTCTACTCTGTCCTTTAGGGTCACTATGAGTCTCAGTCAGCTTGATAGGAGTGGGTTATACCATTCAATGTGATAGAGGTCAGGGTAAAGGTTATTAGTAGTGAGGAGTCTTTGTCAAGTCGGTGGCTTTACAGAACAGAAATTCGTCATCTCACGATTTTGGAGGGTAGAAGTTCAAATAGCTTCGGGAGTTCCTTGGCATACCTTGGTGTCTTTGGCATCTGTCTCCCCTCTTGTGTGTCTTGTATGTATTTGGCTCTAACTCAGAAGTGATAACATTTAGGACCCTCCCTACTTTGGCGTGGCCTCTAACATGACAAAAGAAAAACTTTCCAAACAGGATCACCTCTGCAGTACAGAGGCCAGGACTGCAAGACATGTTTTTGGGAATACAATTCAGTCCACCACAGGGGGTTTGGTAGTGGTCTTCTTCAAAGGAGGCAGGGGAAGGGAATGGCCAATGGAAGCTGTTAGTGTTCTGTTCCCTGATCTGGGTGTCGGTTACTCAGGTGTATTAAGCTGTGCTTTTCTCTGTATGTGTGGGGTACGTCGATAAATAGTTCAGTTAAAAACAATCAGTCCGTCAAAGGCTGTGAGTATATGGCCACCATTGTTTTTTTTTTTAAGTCAGTTTTGGAGAAAGTACAGCCAGAATGCTCCTTAGAGGCAAGAATGGCATGACTTCATCTTCCTCACTTTGGATATATTATCAGGAGGGACCAATTGCTGGAGATGGACATCATGCTCTGCAAAGCAGAAGCTCAGCAAGAAAGAGGGAGGCCTTCAGTGAGATGCAATGTCACAATAGCTATAACAGTATAAGAGTGTGTACTTTGAGTACCAACAATTGTAAGGATGGCAAAGACCGGGCAATGTTTTGTTCTGTTGCTTATGAGGTCACTGTGAGTCGGTGCTGACTCAAGGGCAGCTAACAATAACAACAACAAAGTTATTATTGGTCTTTTCTTTTTCTCCTCAGCACCTGAAGTGACCTGGAACCAGTGAAGCCAAAGGGACTGGCCATCTGCCCTTCACAGAGTACCATTCCAGTATGAGCCTGCGAGAGCAAGGGGGGAGGGGAGCATGTGCACACGTGTGTGAGTGTGTACATGTGTATGGTCCTCACAGAGGGGTCCTGAACCCCCAGGGAGGCTACAAAGCAGCTGATTCTATGCTTCCCTTTGGGGCGATGCTGGATTGCAGCCCTGGTCCATGTTCTGCAGCTCAGTCTTCCTGTTGGGGTGGGGCTTCTCCTACTATGCAATTTTTCAAGAGCTCCTTGACCCTGCTGTTTGCTTCTCCAGTTGTCTTTTGACATTGTGGGGACTTTGGTCTGGCCCAGCAGTCTGCTTCAGTCCTGTCTGAGGAGGGCTTTCAAAAGGGCCAATTCCCCTTCATTACCACCCCTCCAAGGAACCCCCTCTCTACATATCTCTGGGAATCAATAATGTGTAGACACATTGGACCTTTCCAGAACATTCCTCTCGGCCATAGCTCTTGGAAAACTCTCATCCTGGCCTAAGCTGCTGGCTCTTGAGTCCTTTTCAGATTTGAAGTTTATCAGACTGTTGGTCTTGAGTCTCTGCAGAGAACCCCAAAACAGGTGCATCTGAGAGAAAGACCTCGTCTCCATTTATAGATCCAGCTCCTCCCTGGGCAGAGAGGGAGATAGTGTGTGGGGGCAGAGGGACACTTCCTCTCACTCTGTGTCTCACTTGGTGGGATCACCAATACCTTTAGCTTCTCCAATGAGCAGGAAAGGGAAACAGAAAACAGGTGGGAAATGAAAAATAAAATTGGAGAATTAAAAAGCGCAGGGGGAAGGAAAAAGATTTCTGGAGACCACGAATCACCTGCCAGGGAATGATAGGTTGACTCCTGCTCTCTAGTGAAACAGTTCATGTCTCGGAGAAACGGGTGAGCTGAGCTAGGAATTGGGACCCAGCTCAGTAAAGTTCTTGGGTTGTGTGCCTTTGGGGCAGACCCCGGATGAGAATGTCTGGGGCCATTTTGGTGCTGTTTCCTCAGTGTCATTTTCAGTAGTGATATATCAAACCCCAAGTGGAAGGGAGAACATTGAGCAGTGGGAGTTGTCATACAATAAAGGGATTTTTTGTTTTTGTTTTTCAGGGCTACTATGATTGATCTTGCAACTCTGTAAATATGTATGTAGAGACTTTTAAAAGCACGTATTTATGGCCCTAACTGTAAATGCTCCATTTTTAAAGTTTTATAACTTGTGTTATTTAATTAATCAATTTACTGTCTGCAGTATGGGGTCTGATATTGGTCCAGGAGAAGGGTCTTATGAGATCCTCACATAGGCAGAAAAATACCAATTATTGACCTACATCACAGTTTTCATTTTTCCCACTCAGCTAAAAAACTGTCATTTGTTTTTAGTTTTCACAAACTGGAATCCTTTTGCCCTCTCCTAAAATGAACCCTCACAAGCATGACAAATTGTGGCTGTTTCTAATCCTCATGACAAAATTTTGTCCATACATGTCAACACTCCTGCATTATACCTTTTCCTCTCAGTTCTTGAGGGTTTTCAAAGCCTTTCAGCAGCGAGGAAAGCCCACGAACCCATAGCCTCAAAAGTCACCTTTGGTCAATGGTGAATTCCAGAAAACGTTGCTGGGGGCTTGGGGGATACTCATTTTTGCATGTGCAAATGTGCTGGTCACCCTTCAACATTCTCAAACTGTCACAAGAACTGATGCAATTGTTCCAATAATGAAAAAGGAGGGTGTCGTTTTGAAGAGAGTGGTGTTTTCTGGTCAGCAGTGGTCTTTGAGTGTGGATCATGGAAGACGGTCCTGTATCTGCCATGTGAAGAACATTAACAATAAAAGTGTAAAGAGCGCTTGTGAGAAAATGTTGGCAGTGATCATTTTGGTGTCTGTGTTTGATTTCTTCCATTTTGGGGATTTCTGTGCCAATGAGATGGAAGTGGGGTGGCTGCCCTGGAAAGCTCCATCCCAGCAATGGGAGAAGCCAAAGGTTTAGAGGAAGCTCCCTGTGAGAGGGTGCTACATGGTGAGTAAGGCTGCCAGGGCTTCAGACCACCCTCCCACCTGCCAGCCACACTGTCTTAGAGTCCACCATTAAGTCAAGTCACTTTGCTAAGATTAGAAAGGCCTCATACGGTTGCAAATAAATTCTTTTTTTTTTTTTTTTGTGAAATTGAAATAGCTTATTTATTG
>NW_006921875.1:641345-642734 GCF_000298275.1 Orycteropus afer afer
CTAGTTGGGGTTTAGTCCACTTTTATATCCTTCCCTTCAAGGATCAGGGGTCCAGGATTATCTTCTGTGTCTGTGTTAATTGGTTTCCCTTTTCTTTGTTGAAGAGGGTCTGTGCAGTCTTTCTGCCTAGTCTGCCATATTGTCGGATCTCCTAAATTCTTTTCTTTAAAAGTTTTATTGAGGTCTAATTTGCACACCATACAATGTACCCAATTAAATGTACAAATAAGTGGTTTTTAGTATACTCACAGAGCTGTGCAACCATCATACAATTTTAGAACATTTTTCATTGCTCCCAATGAAATCTCATTCCCATTAGTCAATCCCCATTTCCACCAAGTCTCCCTAGTCCTATTGGTGTTATGTGCTGTTGAGGTTTTTTTTTTTCTTTTCATTTTTATTGTGATTTGGGTGAAAGTTACAGAGCAAATTCATTTCCATACACCAGTTCACATACGCTTTGCCTCATGACATTGACTATAGTCTCCTACAGTGTAAAAGTTCCCCTCCCAGTTCATCTCCATAGCCACCTCTTCCCTGTGTCCTTCCCTCCCGTGCACTCCTGCCCCCCAAGCTGTCTCCCTGTCAACTCATATGCCTGTCTTTTGTTCAGCTAGAATCCACAGGAATGGGTTCAATTCCAGACCTGAAGGGCAGCTAGGGGCCATAATCTCAGGGGTTCCTGCAGGCTCTATCAGACCAGCAAACCTGGTCCTTTTTAAAATTTTTTTATAATTTTGAGTTTTGTTCCACATTGTTATCCCACTCCATCCAGGATCTCCTATATAGATCCTCCTCCAATGGTTTACAGTGGTAGCCAGGCACCATCTAGTTCTTCTGGTCTCATAGTCATACAGGCTGAGGATCGCATGGTGTACCAGTCTCTTGGACTAATTGTTTCTAGGCATCCTTGTTTTTTTTCATTCTTCTTTGCTCTGGACCAGGAGAGACCTATTGTTGCATCTAGATGGCTGCCTGCAAGCTTTCAAGATCCCAGTTGCTACTTGCCGAAGTAGGATGTAGAACAATGCTTTTATGTACTATGTTATGCCAATTGAGCTTGATGTCCCATGTGACCATGGTCCCAAGCTCACAGGTTCAATGACACTCCCTGGGGGTAGCTGGGTGTGGCCAAGAAGTGACTACAACTTTGTCCCTTGTCAGCTCTACTATATACCTGGACATTCTTACAGAACATACAAATACACTTACAGAAACATTGTCTGCCAACTCTATACATGGTCATGGGCACACTCCTCCCCTGCATAAAACCAAAAAATATCCAAACTCACTGCCATTGAGTCGATGCTGTGTTGAGTCAGTTTTTGACTCATAGTGCCTCCATGTGACAGAGTTGAAATGTCCCATGTTGTTGTTGTTGTTATGTGC
>NW_006921875.1:642864-645421 GCF_000298275.1 Orycteropus afer afer
GGGTTTGAACCGCCAGCCTTCTGGTTAGCAATCAAGTGCTTTAGCCACTATGCTACCAGAGCTCCTGGAGTTGTATTTTATTTTTTCATTGCAATTCAGGTGAAAGTTTACAGAGCAAATTCATTTTCCATGCAGCAGTTCATACACATTTTGTTTCATGACATTGATTGCAATCCCCATAATGTAACAGCTCTCTTCCCACTTCCTCCCTGTGGCTACCTTTTTCCTGTGTCCTTCTTTCCTATGCATTCCTGCCCTCTGAGTTATCTCCCTGTGCAAATACCACCCTTCTGATCTCCCATGGTTGATTTTTCTAAGAAGTGTACCTACCTGGTATAAATATTCACCTTATATGTCTGTTTATTGTTTGGCTGGAAGCCATGGGAGTAAGTTAAATTCCAGGCCTGAAGGGTGACTAGAGGCTATAATCTCGGGGGTTTCATCAGTCCCTATCAGACCAGTAAGCCTGGTTGTTTTTATGATTTTGAGTTTTTTTCCACATTTTTCTCCCACTCTATTCAGGGTCTCTTGCACTGATCCCTTTACAAGTGGTTGACAGTAGTAGCCGGGCACCACCTGGTTATTCTGGTCTTAGTGTAGTGTGGTTGAGGCTTGCATGGTCCACTAGTCCGTTGTACTAATTGTTTCCATGTGTCTTTGATTTTCTTCATTCTTCTTTGCTCTGGATGAGGAGCGACCAATTGTTGCATCTAGATGGCGGTATGCAAGCTTTTAAGACCCCAGTCACTACTCACCAAAGTAGAGCAATGTTTTTGGGTAGTGTGTTATGCCAATTGACTTTGAAGTCCCCTGGGACCATGGTCCTGAGCCTACAAGTCCAACAACTCACCCCCTCAAGGTAGTTGGCTGTGCCTAAGAAGTTATAACTGTTAGTTCTATTTATATGGATATTATATAGCACATGCAAATATGTACGTAGAAATACCATCTGCCAGACTCATATATGGTCATGGATATATTCTCTGTTGCCTAGACATACCTGATCATTCAGCCTGTTTACCTATGTATCTACCAATAGATTAATGTTTATTATCACTGATAATGCAGTATTGTGTATGTAAGAGTGTTTATCTTTGTTGTCTGTATCTCTTGTGCACTCTCTGTGTCTTCCTTCTCCTTAGTGTTATTGTGTTGGTCACTCGTTTTTGGTATATTGCCTTTCTCATAAAGTTTTCTAAACTGTAATTTTTATAGAAGATTAAAGAAGATGGAAGGAGTACACAGTTACTGCACCAAAGAGAATTGGTCAGCATTCAACTGTTCTAGGATTTAGCATATGATCAGGAACTGGTGGTACTGAAGGAAAAAGTCTAAGCTGCCCTGAAGGCATTGGAGAAAAACAAGGGTCCAGGAATTGACAGAATAACAATTGATATATTTCAACAAAACGCTGCAATGCTGGAAGTACTTACTCGTCTATACCAAGAAATTTGGAAGACACTACACAGGAAATTGATGAGAAGAGATCCATATTTGTGCCCATTCCAAAGAAAGGTGATCCAATGGAATGCAGAAACTATTGAATAATGTCATTAATATTGCATGCAAGTAAAGTTATGCTGAACATAACTAAAAAATGGTTACAGCATTTCAGTCATAGAGGACTGCCAGAAATTTGAGCTGGATTCAGAAGAGGGCATGGAAAGTGGGATATCATTGCTGATGTCAGATGGATCTTGACTGAAAGCAGAAGGTATCAGAAAGATGGTTACCTGTGTTTTATTGACTATGCAAAGGCATTCAACTATGTTGGTCATAACAAATTATGGATAACATTGCAAAGAATGGTGTTTTGGTTATCTAGTGATGCTCTAAAAGCAAAATACCACAAATGTATGGCTTTAATAAACAAGAGTTTGTTCTTTTATAGTTTAGGAGGCTAGAAGTCCAAATTCAAAGTGTCAGTGCTAGGGGCTGGGTAAAGGCCCTTTGACCTTGGGTTTCAGCTCTGCCTCATGCATGCTCCTGGCCCACTGAAGCTGGAGGCTTTTCTTAACTTGGGCAGCTGCTGGCTGCTAAGGCTGACAAACCCAAGGCTGACAAGTAAAATGGCACAGTCCCAAGATTATTATGCAACATGGCAGGCCACTAGTTCAAGTCCACAAACAGTCCCAAGATTGGCAGACAACATGGCAGGCTGCTGAATGAAGACTCAGCTACATGCAGGGTCTAAGGGTGCTAAAAATCTCAGAGACCTTTCTCAAAGTTTCTCCTTATACACTGGAAGCAGGTCACAGCATATTCCACCATGGAGTTGATTACCACTTTCATCATGAGGAATTCCTACATGCAGCTGCCCAGCCACTCAAAACCAGCCAAGTTGACACATAACTTTAACTAACAAAAGTAAGAATTCCAGAACATTTCATTGTGTTCACAAGGAACCTGTACATAGACCAAGAGGTAGTCATTCCAATAGAACAAGGGGATAATGAATGGTTTAAAATCAGGAAAGGTATACATCAGATAGTGTGTTAGACTGGGTTCTCTAGAGAAACAAAAACAAGCAAAGCTTATATATATATATATATATATA
>NW_006921875.1:645661-649391 GCF_000298275.1 Orycteropus afer afer
GTCTCTCTTCCCAGGATGTCCCTGGATATCCTGGAAGCAGGCCACACCCCTAGGGAAACTCCCCTTGGCAGATTGGCCACTCAGAACACAGTCATCTGATCCCATCATAGGAACAGCCACACAGAACTGGGGTCCAGCCAAGTTGACACACAGCTCCAACTATCACAGATTGTATCCTTTCACTATACATATTCATTCTGTATGCTGATCACATAATTTGAGAAAGTGGACTATACAAAGAAGAACACAGCATCAGGATTGGAGGAAGATTCGTTAGCAACTTGCAATATGCAGATGACAAAAACTTGCTGAAAGTGAAGAGGATTTGAAGCACTTACTGATGAAGATCAGAGACTACAGCCTTCAGTACAGATTACACATATGGAATATATGTGTATTATGTACTATGTTGCGACATAAAGAAAAAAGTATTCCTGACAGCTGGGCCAATAAGCAAGATCATGATTAATGGAGAAAAGATTAAAGTTGCCAAGGATTTCATTTTACTTGGATCCATAATCAATGCCCAGTGAGCAGCATTCAAGAAATCAGATGACACATTGCCTTGGGCAAATCTGCCACAAAAGTATTTTGAAAAACTGTTTTAAGTGTTAAAAAGCAAAGATGTCACTTTGAGGACTGAGGTGCACCTGACCCAAACCATGGTATTTTCAGGCCCCTCATATGCATATGAAAGTTAGATACTGAATAAGGAAAGCTGAAGAAGAGTTGATGCTTTTGAGTCATGGTGAAGACTACTGAATATACCAGAACAAACAAATCTGTATTGGCAGAAGTACAGCCAGAATACTCCTTAGAAGTGAGAATGATGAGGCTTTGCCTCATGTACTTTGGACACTGTGGTGATTATGTTTGTGTGTCAACTTGGCTGGGCCTGGTTGAGTGGCTGGGCAGCTGGTGGTAGTAGTTATTCCCCATGATAGGACTGACAATCAACTCCATGGTGGGATCTACCACAAGCAGCTGAGTAGTTGCCTTTGGGATATGGTCTGCTTCCTGTATATAAGGAAAAACCGTGGGAATGGTCTCTGGCCTATGGCATGCTTGGACCTTGCATGTAGCTGTGTCGTTGCTTAGCAGCCTGCCATGCTCTGCTGACCTTGGGACTTACAATAGACTTGAATTAATGGCCTGCTGTGTGGTTTGCTAACATTGGTACTGTGCCATTTTATTTGTCAACCTTGGGCTTGTTAGCCTCAGCAGCCAGTAGCTACCTGAGTGAAAAGATGCCTCTACCTTCAGTGGGCCCAGAGCAAGAGTCAGAGCTGAAGCCCAAGGTTGAGGGGCTTTCACCCAGCCCCTGGAGCCTGGCACTTTGAACTCAGACTTAAAGCCTCCAAATTGTAAGAATAAACTCCTGTTTGTTAAGGCCATCCCATTTGTGGTATGTTTCCTGTCAGAGTGGCACTAGTTAACCAGAACAGACACGTTATGAGGGGGAACCAGTCCCTGGAGGATATCATACTTCATGGTAAAGTAGAGGGTCAACAACAAAAAAATGAAGACCCCTCAATGAAATAGATTGACACGGGGGCTGCAACAGTGGGCTCGAACATAGAATGACTGTGAAGATGGTGCAGGATGATTTCATTCTGTTGAACTTAGGGTCACAATGAGTTAGAACTGACTCGATGGCACCTAACAACAGCAATGATCTTTATGGGAGCAGATCACCACGTCTTTCTCCTGTGGAGCTGCTAGTTGGGTTTGAACCACCAACCTTTCTGTTAGCATCTGAGCACTTGACTGTTGTGCCACCAGGCCTCCTCCACAGTCCTGAAAAACAAAAAGCAAAAAAAACAAGTCCACTGCCTTCAAGTTGGTTCTGACTGATAATGTTCCTATAGGACAGAGCAGAACTGCCCAACAGGGTTTCCAAGGCTGTAAATCTTTATGGAAACAACTCCCTCATCTTTCTCCCATGGACTGGCTGGTGGGTTTGAACCCCCAACATTTTGATAAATAGTCAAATGGTTTAACCACTGCATCACCAGAGCTCCGTCTCTACTAGTCCTAGAGATCCACTAACCTACTTTCTGTCTCTATAGATATACCTATATCTTTTTTGTTTTTTATAGATAACCTATTTAGGACATTTCATATAAGCAGAATCATACAATATGTGCTCTTTTGTGTCTAGCACAGGGACACAAGTTTCGCTGATCATAATGTTTTCAAAGTTCATCCAGGTTGTGGCATGTATCAGTACTTGTTGTTGTTGTTATGTGCCGTCGCATTAGACCTGACTCAAGGTAGCAACCCCTCCTTGGGTTTCCGAGGTGGTATCACTATGGAGGTAGATTGCCCAACCTTCCTTCCAGGAATTGGGTGGTGGGTTTGAACCACCAGCCTTCTGGTTAGCAGTCAAGTGCCTTAGGCACTACACTACCAGAGTTCCTGTACTTCCTTCCTTTTTATTGCCAAATAACAGTCTATTGTTTGGGCATACTACATTTTATTTATCCATTCTTTAGTTGATAGACATTTCAGTGGTTTCCACTTTTTGTCTATTCTGAATAATGTTTCTATGAACGTTCATGTAAAAGTTTTTGTGTGGACACAGTTGTCTTGGGTATATATCTAGGAGTAGAATGTGTGGGTCATATGGTAGCTCCATGTTTAACTTTTTGAGGAACGACCAAACTGATTTCCCAAGTGGTTGCACCATTTTACATTCTTATCAGCAATGTATAGAGTTCCAATTTCTTTCCATCCTCACTAACATGTGTTGTTGTTGTTATGTGCCGTCGAGTCAAACCCAACTCATAACGACCCCTCCTTGGGTTTCCAAGGCAGTCTTTTTAATTTTATCCACCTGCTTAGTTGCCTATTGCTACTGTAACAAAAAATACCATGAAAGAACAGACATTTTCTGTTCAGGGTCTTGAACTGTGTTCAGGGTCTTGGATCAACTGTGTTGTTCCCTTCTGTGGATCTCTCTCCTAGTTTCTGGTGTCTGTTGGAAATCCTTTCATTTCTTTGCTTGTAAATGGGTTTTCACATGGCACTTGTCTTCTATGTGTATCTCTGTATCCATTTTTTTTTCTTAAATGAGAAGTAATTAGGTTTAGGACCCACCCTATTCTGGCATAACCTCATTAACAAAAGAAAACTCTAATTTCCACAGAGGGTCATATTTACAGGCACAGGAGTTGTGACTTCAACACATTTTGAGGGAACCCAATTTATACTACCATCCTAGCAATGCAAATATATTGTTTTGGCAAGGCCACCATCTGACAGCAGAGTCAGATGCCATGGCCTCCATAGCATGGGGATGAGGACAGGTAAGTTTTGATTGGGAGTGAGAGACAAACATTTCTTGGGAAGAGGTTTGTGGTGGGAGGAGCAACAACAGGGCAGGTGGTAGAGACCCTAAAGAAAATCTTTGCCTACATCACCATATTGCAGATGGGTAGGATGAAGAGCGCTTGAGCACTTTCTGTAAAATGGGAAGAAGTCACTTTATTTTTATTTATTTATTTATTTGTGCAGTATTCACACCACTTTCCTCCCACCCTTGGTAACCAACAAAGAAAGTTTCCTTCCATATATAAACCTTTCCTTGAGTTTTTACAATAATGAACTAATACAATGCTTGTCCTTCTGTGATTGACTTATTTCACTTAGCATCATGTCCTCCAAGTTCATCTGCATTATGTGGTGTTTTGCAGATTCTACATTATTCTTTTTTTAAAAAAAAAAAAAA
>NW_006921875.1:649906-652412 GCF_000298275.1 Orycteropus afer afer
CATTGTTGTTTTGATTTTCATCTCTCTAATGGCTAATGAGGAGCTCTGGTAGCATAGTGCCTAAGGCACTTGACTGCTAACCAGGAGGCTGGCGGTTCAAACCCACCAGCCACTCCTCGGAAGGAAGGTTGGGCAATCTACTTCTGTAGTGATACTGTCTCAGAAACCCAGGGAGGGGTCACTATGAGTTGGGTCTGACTCGACGGCACATAACAACAACAACAATGGCTAATGATCGTGAACATTTCTTCATGTGTTTGTTGGCTGCCTGAATATCCTCTTTGGTGAAGTGTTTATCCACGTCTTCTGCCCATTTTTTAATTGGATTGTTCATCTTTTTGTTTGTTGAGGTGTTGGTGTTTCCCATAAATTTTAGAGATAAGTCCCTTGTCAGATATGTCATTGCTGAATTTTTTTCCCCCAATCGGTAGGTTCTCTTTTTACTCTTTTGGAGAAATCTTTGGAAGCACATAAACACTTAATTTTTAGAAGGTCCCATTCATCTAGTTTTCTTCTGCTGTTTTTGCATTTTGGGTTATGCTTGATAGTCTATTTATGCCATAAATTAGGGCCCATAAATTTTTCCTTTGAGGTTTTAGGTTTTACATTTAAGTCTTGGATCCATCTGGTGTTATTTTTGTGGGTGGTGTGAGGTATGGACCTTGTTTCATTTTTCTGCAAATGGATATCCAGTTTTGCCAGCACCATTTGTTAAAGAGATAATCTCTTCCCCACTTAATGTATTTCAGCCCTTTGTCAAAAATCAGCTGACCATAAGTCAGTGGATCTATTTCTGGGTTCTCAATTGTTTCACTGGTCTATGTGTCTGTCATTGTACCAGTTCCAGACTGTTTTGACTACTGTGGCTGTAGAGTAGGTTTTGAGATCCCGCAGTGTGAGACCTCCTACTTTGTTCTTCTTCTTCAGTAGTGCTTTGCTTATCCGAGATCTCTCTCCTTTCCATATAAAATTAGAGATTAGTTTTTCCATATCCTTAAAGAATGTTGATGGGATCTGGATTGGAATTGCATTGAATGTACCCATTGAATACTACCCAAAGATTGCTTTGGGTAGTATTGACCTTTTCACAATGTTCAGTCTTTCTATCCACAAGCATAGTATGTTCTTCCATTTATGTAGATCTCTTATGATTTCTTGGAGTAGTGATTTGTAGTTTTCTTTGTACAGGTCTTTTATGTCCCTGGTAAGATTTATTCCCAAGAATTTTAGTTTATTTTGGTAGTTATTGTAAATGGCATTAATTTCCTCATTTCCTTTACAGCAATCTCTTTGCTGGTGTAGAGGAATCCAGCTGATTCTTGTATGTTGATCTTGTGTCCTGTTACTGTGCCAAATCTCTCAATTAATTCCAGTAGTTTTCTTGCTGAGTCTTGTGGGTTTTCTGGGTATAGGATCATGTCATCAGCAAATAGGGATAGTTTTACTTCTTCTTTGGATGGCTTTGATTTCCCTTTCTTGCCTTATTGCCTTGGATAGGACTTCCAATACAATGTTGAATAGAAGTGGTGATAGAGGGCATCCTTGTCTGGTTCCTGTTCACAAGGGGAATGGTTTCAGTCTTTCTCCATTGAGAATAATGCTGGCTGTTGGTTTTGAATGTATGCCCTTTATTATGTTGAAGACTTTCCCTTCTTTTCCTATTTTTCTGAGAGTTTTTTTTTTTTTTTAATCAAGAATGCATGTTGGATTTCATCAAATGCCTTTTCTGCATCAATTGATATGACCAATAAAGAAGTGACTTTCTGTCCCCTGGAGGAAATTTATCTAGACAGTAAACACAGAGAACCTGTTAATGAGGTGAAATCTGTGCACCCATCTCATCAACATTGGTTGGGCTCCGAGTCTGAGAATGCAGGGCTGAATTCACTCTGGCCTTGCTATGGAGGGAGTCACTGGTGGTGGTGGTTTTGGGAATAGGTGGGGAGAGTAGATGGAGAAGAAGACAGATAGTTGCAGGAAACAAAAAGGCCCAGTGAAAGCCATTCCTGGGTACATTGAGAGCCCTGAGATGGGACTACTAACCCAACCTGGGGTATTAGGGAGGGCTTCCTGGAGGAGATGGGACACAGAAGAGTATTATGGACACCATCAGATCTCCGCACCCAATCTCCATGCCTTAGAAAGATTCACGAAGCTAAGAACTATTTTCTTAGTATTGCAAGTGTCCTGGAACGAAAATTAAAACCACATTTTCCGTTTACAGATTTCTTTGCAGCTCCATCCAATGCTCTCTCCCACACGCAATTCCATTCCTTTCTCCTAAGAGGACTGGAGGGGGGTGGGGCAAGTTTGACCGTCCCTTCTACACAGATGGAGCTCACTGGTGTCACCCCTGTTGGATGTCAGGCTGGGACCAGAGCCAGCCTCTAACTCTGAACACCACAGGGCTGTTATTCCTTGAGCACTGATGAGCTGGCATGAGTGGGAATCAAGCACTGACAACAACTAACTGACAAAGTCAGAGGATGCAGGTCTCTAACCACAG
>NW_006921875.1:653472-655969 GCF_000298275.1 Orycteropus afer afer
GTCTATCCAATCAGAGTTTCTGGTGGGTGGGGCTGGACCACCTGCATTGTTAACACAAAGTTTGATGCTCACTACATTTGAGGAGAGAGGCAGTGGTAGAATTCTCACCTTCCAGGTTCAATTCCTGGCCAGCTCACCTCATGTACAGTCTCCTGTCAGTGGGGGCCTGCGTGTTGCTATGATGCTCAACAGGTTTCAGTGGAGTTTCAAGATTAAGACAGACTAGGAAGAAAGGCCTGGAGATCTACTTCCAAAAGCCAGCCAATGAAAACCCTATGGAGCCTAATCGTCTGATCCCATTGTCAATGAGGTCGCCATGAGCAATGGGGCCCGGCCTGAGGTGGGGTCGGGGTGGAGGGGTGGAGGGTTGTGACTTGATGGCAGCTAACAACGTTTGAGGACTAGTGCCAAAATTCCTGGCTTCAGCCAGGCCATGGAGTCAGGAACATCATGTGTAGGGTAGGTATCTGGGGATCTGAATTAAGCAGCGTCTCTGAGATTCTGCTAGGAGAGGAGAGACCGGCTTCAGGAAAGCCCTTCTTCCAGGGGCTTTGTGGATCCTGTTGACAGAGCTGGTGGAGGAAGGTGTAGGGTGTGGTGGGTGGCAGTGGAGAGTTACATCTTGGTGAGGTCTGAGAATAAACAAATTTCTGAGTGACCACAACCATCAATGTGTATGCCGAGGGACCAGAAGGGCTGGTTAATGCAAGACACAACTGATGACGGGGGCCCGCTTACTCACCTGAGGCTGCAATGCTGACTCTTGCCAGCAGAGGGGGTCCTCCTTTGGTGCCTAGGCTCCAGGAAGCCCTGTCTCTGCCTTGGTCTCGGCAACGGGCAGGGGCAGGGGGTGAGCCAGGTGCTCTTGGTTAAGGCTGAGGGCAAAAGGATCCTCAGGGCCACAGACCTGCTGGCTGAGAAGGCAGACAGCAGGTTCCTGAACGCCCCGCTCCAAAGAGAAAGGGGAGGCTTGGAATCTCCTCTGTGTGAGGCAAAGGGAGAGACCCAGGTGGGGAGGAGGCTCAGCTCCCTCTGACCTGGTAAGTTCTGAGGATAGGAGTCCACTGGTCTGACGGACTAGATGCTTCAAAATGCCCCAAGAGCCTTGTGGCCCCAGCTCAGCAGAGAAGGCAGAACTGCTGGCTCCAGCTGTAGGAGACCAGTCCTCTGAGGATGAGGCAAGGAGGGTGTGGTATGAGGTGCCTAGCCTTCCCCCAATGAATGGATGGGTGCATGGATCACAAAAGAAGTTTCTCTCTCATTCTTCCCAGTCCAGAGCAGGTCAGATAAAGAGTGTTGCTGATGGTAGGTATGGGGAGGTACCACTCCATTGGCTGACTTCCGTGCAGGGCTTTTGGGGTGGGGGAGGGGCAGTGAAGGTTAGAAGTTGCAGCAGCCTCTGAGTGAGTTACCTTTTGGATCCTAAGTGTCTCACTTGCCCCTTACTCCGAGTTCCGGACCTGACAGGTCATGAGGCTGTGGGTTTCTCTCGGCTTGTTCTCTTCAGCTGATCACGCCACTCTTAAATCCCTCCTAAGGCTTCACACACACCTAGAATGAAACCCAATATCCTTTTCAGGTTTAGAAGTTCCCATGACTGCAGCCTTACCTTGCACACCACTCCCACCTCATAACTCTGTCCCCTCCAGGTCTTCCCTGTTCCAGCCAGCTTCCTGCTCCTGGGTGATAAGTTCCCTCCTGCCACAGGGCCTTTGCACTAGCTAATCCCTCTGCCTACACTGACTTTCCTCCCAGCTTAAATGACATCTCAGCATTCTTCCTGACCACTCAGTCTGAAATATAGCCTCTCCATTATCCTCCATTGGCCCTGTTGCTGTTCTTTGTACTTATTCCTGGGTGATGCAAACTGTTTGCACTTGGCTACTAACCAATCAGATGGTTCGGACCTATCCAGTGGCACTGTGGAAGAAAGCCGTGGTGATCTGCTTTCATAATGATTACAGCCAAGACAACGCCGTGGCGTGGTTCTCTGTAACATATGGAGTAGCCATGAGTTAAAATCACCTTGATGGCAATGGGTTTCTCACTGCCTGAGAGTTTTTCATCTCTTAGCTTCACTAAACTGTCAGCCTCATGAAAACCCACCAAAGCAAACACTGCCACTGAGTTGATTCCAACTCACGGAGACCCTATAGGATGGAGTGGAACTGCCCCAAAGCGTTTCTGAGGCTGTAAATCTTTCTCCCACAGAGCAGCTGGTGGGTTTGAAAGGCTGACCTTTTGGTTAGCAGTTAAATGCCTTAACTACTGTGCTGCCAGAGCTCCATCCCCCTGAGAGCAGGGATATGGTAAACGTCTGCCTCACAGCACCCAGCATACAACTTCCAGTTCCATTTCTAACTCATGGTGACCCAGTATATGCCAGAGTACAATGGTGCTCCCTAAGATTTCCAACAGCTGATGTTTTGGAAAAAATATCCACAGATTCTTCTTCCAAGGTGCCTCTGGGTGAACCTTTCAGTTAGCAGCTGAGTGA
>NW_006921875.1:656689-661723 GCF_000298275.1 Orycteropus afer afer
AGACCAGAAGAACTAGGTGGTACCGGCCACCGCAATCTACCATTGTATTCAGGGCCACAGTAGATGGACCCTGATAGAGTGGGAAAAACATGTGGAAGGTAACCTCAAATTCGTAAACCCCCAGCCCCACTGGACTAGGTGAGACTGGGGACTTCTCGAGATATTGCCCTGAGAGACAATTGAAACCTTGAACTGAATCTAACCCCTGAGGTCACCTTGTTGCTAAATAACAAATTGGCTCAAAAAGCAAAGAATATCACCCATAAGTATTGTGCTTCTTACTTTAAAACAAAGATGAAAATGTATGGGGGCCAGGAAACTAGATTAATGGAAAGGGAACAATCAGAATAGAAATAATGACAATACATTGTGAAGAACATAACCAATGTCAAAAAGTACCCTGTGTTTTTATTTGCTGAATCTGGCACCCTTACACAGAGAGCTGAAGCCTTGCAACAATCCCCCTCTCTTTGGATCATCTTGACCAGGTCTAGCTGGTCACCCTGGGTGGCTTGCTGGTCAGCCCTGGCCCTCAGCCCTGTGGCCATGACGACAGCTTCTCCTGCTCTTAACTGTACCCTGTGCCTTGGATGCAAAGGTCGTCAAATGTCAAGTGGGGCCCTGGGAACTCTGAGTGTTCAAGTGGCTCTTGACGTTGGCCCACATTTGGGGTTGTGGTTCTAATCTTTGCTTGATGCATAAGATTTCTTTTATGAGCAGTCTCACTATCTTGTCATTTTGTGTGACAGATTCCTTGACAGAGGGACAAACAAGTGGGCTGGCTTTGGCACCAGCTGGTAGGATGTTTCTGAAAATCATCACTCTTGGGCAAGGAGCCCTCGTCCCCTCCCAGGGCCCAGCTAGGGGAAGTTTGGAAGGGCTCCTTCCAAACCAGTTGTTGCAGAGAGCCTTTGGAAGTTGACGTGGTCCATATCGGCTCAGTCTTACCCAAGCACCATTAGATGCTGCTGGTGGTACAGTGGTTAAGTGCTTGGCTACTAACTGAAAGATTGGCTGCTCAGATGGACCAGCAGTTCTGTGGGAGAAAGATGAGACAGTTTTCTTCCATAAAGATTTACAGATTGGAAAACCCTATGGGGCAATTCTACTCTGTCCTGCAGGATTGCTATGAGTCAGAATGCATTTGACAGCAGGGGGTTTTGTTTTTTGTTTTTGGCAGGGCTGTGGCACAAAGAAGGGGCTCTGGTAGCATAGTGCCTGAGGCATTTGACTGCTAACACCAGAAGGCTGGTGGTTCAAACCCACCAGCCACTCCTCGGAAGGAAGGTTGGGCAATCTACTTCCACAGTGATACCGCCTTGGAAACCCAAGGAGGGGTCTCTCTATGAGTTGGGTCCGACTCTATGGCAGTGCATAGCACAAAGAGGAGCTCTGGTGGCGTAGTGCCTAAGGCATGTGACTGCTAACCAGAAGGCTGGCAGTTCAAATCCACCAGCCCACTCTTTGGAAGAAAGGTTGGACAATCTACTTCCTCAGTGATACTGCCTCAGAAACCGAATCCAACTCCATGGCAGTGAGTTTGGTGTTTGGTTTTTGGTGGCACAAAGAATGTCCACCAAGGGGTGCACCCTGCAAAAGGGGCCATCTATTCTTCCTGACTCAACCTGTGCGCTACTCAGCACAGAGATGGGGACCAATAAGAACATTGAATATACCACAGATTTCAAGAACAAACAAATCAATCTTAGAAAAATACAACCAGAATGTTCCTTAGAAGTGAAGATGGGAAAACTTTGGCTTGCTTACTTTAGACATGTCATCAGGAAAGACCAATTGCTAAAAAAGAATATTGTATTTGGTAAAGTGGAAGGCCAGCAAAAATGAGGGTAGCCCTCAGTGAGGTGCATTGATATAGTGGCTGCAACAATGGACTCAAACATCCTAATGATCATGGAGATGGTGCAGGACTGGGAGTGTTCCGCTCTGTTGTACATAAGGTCGTCATGAGATGGAGCCAACTTCACGGTAACTAACAATGATCACTTTGTAGTAACTTGAGAAAATATACAGAAATCGCATCACTGCTGGACTCTTCAGTGCATAATCCTTCAGGTTATCATATAATCATATTCCGTCATATAAGACAGAAGCAATTCTGGCAGTGCCACCGATCTGCTGTGTGAAGCTTCGGCAAGTTATTGAAACTCTCTGTACCTCAGTTTCTTTTTCTGTAAAGTGGGTATAATCAAGCCTTCCTTGTAGGGCTAGTGGGTTGTTTCATATAAAGCACTTAGAACGGTGCCTGGCACAGAGTATGAAGTGTGTTAGGGACAATATCACTCATACCAGGTTTTAAACTTTAAAATTATTATTACTTCTAATCCCTGTTAGGGGCTCTGGTGATGTAGTGCCTAAGGCACTTGACTGCTAACACCATAAGGTTGGCGGTTCAAACCCACCAGCCACTCCTCAGAAGGAAGACTGGGCAATCTACTTCCATACAGATACCACCTCAGAAACCCAAGGAGGGGTCACTATGAGTCAGAACCGACTCCACGGCAGTAAGTTTGGTTTGGTTTAGTTTTCGTCCCCTTTAACAGAATTGGGGGTGAGGTGGGTAAGAAAAAATAAAGCCAGCATTTGGATCACTGCTAATTTTTCACATGGATACTGGACATCCTTGTACATATTTCCACGATATGAATATTCACTATGGAAACAGAATGACTAGATTAAAGGGCAATGGTGGATAATCTTTATTGAATACATAATCTTTATTGAATAAACAATCAGCACTGGGCTGATTGTTTGCCTTACAAGGACCTCATAAGCGTAGGCTTCATTGCTGTTGTTATTAGCTGCCGTCAGGTCAATTCCAACTCATAGCAACTGCAAATGTACAGAAAAGAACTGCTTCACAAGGTTTCCAAGGCTAGGGCCTTTTGGAGGCAGGTGGCCAGGCCTGTCTTCTGAGGTGTCCCCAGGTGTTCTGAGTAGGCCAGCACTCAACCATCTGCACCACCCAGGGACTCCTTTAGGCTCTGTGACCATTGCCATCAAGTTGCTGCTGACTCACAGCAGCAGAGTAGAACTGCCCCATGGGGTTTCCAAGGCTGTAATCTTTCCACAGGTAGACAGCCACATCTTTCTCCTGTTGAGAGGCTGGTGGATTCAAATCACCGACCTTTCGGTTAGCAGCTGGGTGCTTTAACTACTGTGCCACCACAGCTCCCTTAGGCTCCATGTTGGCTCCTGTATTTGTGGACGAGGAAACAGATTTGAAAAATTAAATTCCCTGGAGGTCACAAATGGTGAAGCCAGCCATGGTCTGTTCTTGAGCATCCAGGTGAAAGATATCTTGTGGCACATCTCTGTGGAATGTCCTGAAATTGCTTCAGACCTCTGAGGTCTGAGGCTTTTCCCTGTCTTCCTAACCGCCTGCTGTTCATTTCGTGCCACCAGTATTACTTTCCAGGGCTGCTGTAATAATACATTATCTCCAACTGGGCAGCTTAAAATAATGGAGATTTATTCTGCCTAAGGCATTTGACTGCTAACCAGAAGGCTGGAGGTTCAAACCCATCAGCCACTCCTCGGAAGGAAGGTTGGGCAATCTACTTCCACAGTGATACCACCTTGGAAACCCAAGGAGGGGTCGCTATGAGTCGGATCCGACTTGACAGCAGTGAGTATAGAGTTATTCTCTCACAGTTCTGGAGGCCGGAAGTCCGAAATCAAAGTGAAAGCAGAGCCACACTCCCCTTGAAGCTTCCAGAGGAGGATTCTTCTCTGTCCCTTCCAGCTCCTGGTGGCCCCCAGACCTTCCTTGGTTGTGGCAGCATCACCCCAATCTCTGCCTCCACCTTTGCATGACCTTCTCTGTGTTTTTCTCTTCTGTCTCTTCATCTTCTTATAAGGACACTTGTCATTGGGTTCAGAGATGATCTGGTTGATTGAGGATGACCTCATTTCAGATCCTTCACTTAATTACATTTGTAGAGACCCTTTTTCCAAAAATGGCCACTTTTACATGTAGTAGGGGCTAGGTCTTAGATATGTCCTGGGGAGCATGGTTGAACCTACTACATCACCAAGGTCCCCTATCCATCCCCTCTAAAGTGAGGGCTCCAGTGGGGCTTCTGTTTGCTGGGAGGATGGGAGAGAGGTTGAATCAAGAGCAGGCAGCCCTTGAGGGTGTCAGAGAGCAGGAATCTCCCCACACAGGCAGGAGCCAGGTGAAAACCTGCACCCAGGGATCTGTTCCCAGCTAGGTTCTGCTCGTTACCATCAGATACCATAGAGTTGATTCTATTCATGGCAACCCCATGTCACAGAGTAGAACTTCTCCATAGGGTTTCAGAGGCTGCAGTCTTTATGGGAGCAGATCACCGGGTCTTTGTCTCATGGAGCAATTAGGCAGGTTCAAAACCATCAACCTTTTGGTTAGCAGCTGAGCTCTTAACCTTTGCATCATCACTGCTTCTTCTGACTCTGCAAGTCTTGTGGAAATCGCAGCTTTACTGACATATCCTTTGCTTCCTTGGAACAGCTACCTGGACGGAGAGAGACCTGGACAGGCTGCTATGCAGAGGCCAGCATGTGCTGCTGAGCAGTCTTTCCCCTCCCTGCCATCTGGAACCTGAGGTTCCTTCCAAGCCACGTGTCCCAGTTGGGCTTATCTGGCACCAGCTCTCTGCACATCTGCTCTGTGGATCCACTGCTGCTTCTAAAAGTTCAGGCTCAGCACCCTAGGAAGATACCTGGGGGCAAACAGAGTCCCTGCTTGGAGGTGGGATGTAGAAAAAGAGTTGGTAGAAGGTGCTGTTGTTGTTGTTATTTGCCGTCAAGTCAGACCTGACTCATAGCGACCCCTCCTTGGGTTTCTGAGGTGGTATTGCTATGGAAGTAGATTGCCCCATCTTCCTTCCGAGGAGTGGCTGGTGGGTTTGAACCACCAGCCTTCTGGTTAGTAGTCAAGTGCCTTAGGCACTACGCTACCAGAGCTCTTAGATTCTTATATTTGTAAAGGGAATAAAAACTCCTTCATAAACTAAGGATTATCTAAAATATATA
>NW_006921875.1:662823-677045 GCF_000298275.1 Orycteropus afer afer
TATATAGGAGCTCTGGTAGTCAACTGGACAGCACTATGAAAAGGATCAGACTCGACGGCAATGAGTTTGTTTGTTCTTTTTGGTAGAGGCAGAAGGAATCTCTCACAGCTGGCTGAGAGACATGCTGCTGAGAGAGATGCACTTGCTGAGAGAGAGACACGAGAGACACATACCGCTGAGAGAGAGATGTGAGAGATGTACTGCTGAGAGAGAGATGTGCAACTGAGAGAGATTACCAGCTACTGAGTGAGGCAGCCAGCTGAGAGACTGAGCATGTTACTGAACTTGAATTGTAGCCTGTTGCTTCCCTAATAAACGCCACAGTCTGTGAATTCTGTGTGACCCCTGCCACAAATTATTGAACCCAGTAGAGAGGTGGTAGGTGCTGTGAGAGGGACAGTTGGTGTCAAGGATGATAAGACAGCTGGAGGGTGGTGGCATGTCTGGCCTCATAAGAACAGGTCTTGGGCTGCTGATGGTGAGTGTGTCTTCATCTTGTGGAGTTAGAGGAGGTCTGAAGATGCCACCTTCTTGCCTGTTTTTCAGTTACTCTTGCTTTATTTTGATTAATGTTTGCATGGTATATTTATTTCCATCCTTTTACTTCCAACCTCCTCATAACATTATATTTGAAGTGAGTTTTTTTGTAGACAGCATATAGTTGGGTCTTTTTTTTCTTCCCCCAAACATCTCAATGGGTACTCAGTCAATTTCTGGAGTGTTGTTGTTCACCAATGCCTTAAGTGCAGCTTGGGCTTCTTCCTTCAGCACCATTGGCTCTTGGTCATATGCTACCTCCTAAAATGGTTGAATGTTAACCAATTCTTTTTCATACAGTGACTTTGTGTGTTCCTTTCATCTTGTTTGTATGCTTCATGCATTGTTCAACATTTTTGCCCATAGAATCCTTCAGTATTGCAACTTGAGGCTTGAATTTTTTCTTCAGTTATTTCAGATTAGGAAATGCTGAGTATGTTCTTCCCTTTTGGTTTTCTGATTTCATGTCTTTGCACATTTCATTATAATACTTAATGTTAGGACTTAAATCCACTATTTTATTTTTTGTTTTCTGTTTGTTGCTTTATTTTTATAACTGTTTTCTTTTCCCTGACTTCCTGTGGGCTTAGTGAACATTTTTTAGAATTCCAATGTTGGCCTCTTCTGACATTGTTCTGACAGAGGAAGGGGAAGTGCAACATCATTCCTGCCAATTGAGAGTAGAAGTCCAGGTTCTCCTGTTGGCCTCTGTTGACATCTGAGGTGGAAACCTCCTTGTTATACCTGGGCAGGAATAGATGTTCTAGCTTCCCATTAGGCCTCCACAGGTACCTCCATGGTTGAGAGGAGTAGGAGTGCCTCATTACTGCTTTCTATGTGGCCTCTAATGAGAGATAAGCAGGACACATAGGAGTGTAACAAACTTGCTACTGTTGAGTGATAATATACGTGTTGACTCTCTACTAGGCTTCCTCTGATACTATAGTGAATGGAAGTTCAGGCTTCCCATGTGGTCTCCATTGATACTTTGGGGCAGGAAACCTTATTTCTGACCAGTGGGAATTGAAGTCCCAGCTCCTTACTTGGCCTTCTGTGACACCACCCTGGCAGGGATGGGGTAGGGGATGGGAGTTGGGACTGCGGTGCCTTATTACAACTTGGGAAGAGTGGAAGATGAGGGCTCTATCCTTGGCCTTTGCTGATGTGGGTATGAGTGAGGCTTCAGTTTCTTTCTGTGATATTTAGCTGGACTAGAGTAATTATTGTATAAATTTTCTGTTTTGCTAAGCTATCCCTTTCCTGGTTCTTTAGCTAATGAAGACAGGTTTTGTTAAAGGTTTTTTTTTTTTTTTTTTTTTTTAAATCTGAGGTTAACTGGCATTTCTAGGCCGTTAGGTTTTTTTAGTTCCAAGTTTGAAATATTTGAGGCAAGAAGAAAAGCCAAGTAGCTTACTACCATGTTGTTCCTTGGGTCCCAAGTCCCCAAGCTGATCTGCCTTCTTCTCTCCACTTTTACACTTTTTATGTTTGTTTATATATAACGTCCAGAATTTTTAAGTATACTTAGAGGGACAAATAGAGAAAAGTACTACTGGTGGCCTCTCCAGAGTATTTTGGGAAGGGACTACCTGTTTAGTGGGACTCCTAAGTGTCAGGATCTGTGGGCTTTTCCTTTGTGCTGATTAATTTCCTCAGGAGAATCTGGGAAGAATGTATCAGGGATGATAAAAGATCAACTCCAGCATTCTGGGAGCTGGTGGAGAAATACAATATATAGACTTCCACTTAATTTCCCTATTTCCATCACAGCCCCTTTGCTCTCCCCCTTAGCTGTGCTTGGCGTTCATGAGTCCAGGGACTTTCTGGTTCAGCTGCTCCCTGGAGTGTACTTGCCATTTTCTGCATTTACAAGAAAGGATGTAGGGGACTGAAGGCTTCCTTCCAGACTTCCAGAGAGCAGTGGTGGTTCAGTGGTAGCATTCTCTGTTCTCATGCAGGAGACCTGAGTTTTATTCCTAGCCAGTGCACCTCATGTACAGCCACCACCTGTCTGTCAGTGGAGGCTTGTGTGTTGCTATGATGCTGAACAGGTTTCGTTGGAATAATCTAGACTAAGAGAATCTAGGAAGAAAGTCCTGGTGATCCACTTGTGAAAATCAGTCAGTACAAACCCTGTGGATCACAGTGCTCCAATCTGTAACTGAGAATCGGTATGACACACCACTGGGGAGAGTTTTGTTCCATTGTGTGTGGGGTTGACATGAATCGGGGGCTGACTTAACAGCACCTAACAACAACAGTCCCTCCCTCCTGCTATTGTAGACAGTGTTCTTCTAGATGCTTTGCCTCTAGAGTCCTTATACAGGTATCTCCCCCCTTTTGAAAATTGACTTTACACTACTTTGCTTTTATGAAAGACCTACATACCTCAGTACCTGTTTCCACTAACTGAAAGAAATCCAAAGAGGATTTTCATGTATATGAAAAAAGATGAAGAGTGAAACTAGTGTTTAGCATTTGTTTTGCAGAGAGCTTTAAAAAGGCAGTGTGCACCCCAAGTGAGAGGAGTGCCCTGGAGACTACATCCAGCATCTCAGCATCAAGCCACCATAGCTCTGAATATAGACTTCCACTTAATTTCCCTATTTCCATCACAGCCTTTGCTCTCCCCCTTAGCTGTGCTTGGTGTTCATGAGTCCAGGGACTTTCTGCGAACACTGTTTGTTAGTGTTCTTTTAAGTTTCATGTGTTATTTGCTAGATCTTGTAATGATTTGGGCCTGAGAATGCTCAAAATTTTTCCTGTGTAAGTTAACAGTAATTGCTTCTTTGCTCTATACCATTTTGGCTTATGAAAAGCCTTTATGGGAATGCTCCACTTTCAGATAGTGGGGGAAACCTGTAATTGTGCCACTTTTAGGCTTGTGCCTAGGGGATGCTTTAACTGGTGGCCATTGGATGCCATGGATGAGCAACTGAGTCACAGTCTAGATTACCCATCCACTGTCGTCAAGTTGATTCTGATGCTTAGCAACCCTGTAGGACAGAGTAGAACTGCTCCATAGGGTTTCCAAGGCTGTAAATATTTACAGAAGCAGACTGTGTCACTTTTCTACAGTTCAGATTAGAGACTGGAAAACATGGCCTATGGGCCAGATGTGGCTTGCCCCTGTTGTCGGAAAGCTCAAAAACTAAGAAGAGTTTCCACATTTTTAAATGGATGAAAAAGTTCAAAAGAGAATAATACTTTGTGACATAAGAGAATTATATGAAATGCACATTTTGGAGTCCATGAATAAAGTTTTATTGGAATACAGCCCACTCATTCATTTATATATTGTCTATGGCTGCTTTCATGCTACAAGAGGGACAGTGAATAGTTGCAACAGAGACTGAGGCCTGAAAACTTAAAATATTTATAACCTGGCCCTTTATAGAAATAGTTTGCTGACCCCTAACATAGATAAAGTATTGTATTTGATCTCCCAGATAAGAATGACTTCCTAAGCTATTCTGGGAAGTAGGAGGAGACTGGAGAGGTTCCAGAGGGCAGATCAAAAGGACAGTGGGATACAAAACCAGATTAATTGAATTTTGTATATGCTTATCTGCATTGTTCTGGAAACTTCCTTGCAGTAGCAGTGTACTTACTCTCCTGTGAGTCTTGGTGACCCAGGGTACTTTTTAGTTCTGGACAGCTATAATTAAATGCCTTTTACCTTGGGTCACAGCTTTCTGTGTATGACATTAGACTAGATAATTTAGGTGGTGGTAAGTAGGAGAGCAGACCTAAACTAAGGTCATCCTTGCACACCAGAGCTGTGCCTTAGGTGGCTTAAGGCAGAAGGTTGGACACACCCTCTGACTAAAGAAAGGGAATTGATACCCACTGAACACAGACCATGTGTCAAACCCCATGTTTCATGTTTTACCTGGTGTGTAATTTAAGCCTCAATAATCTGGAGAGGGAAATAGCATTATTTTCCTCTAAAGATGCAGTTTGTCACACTGTGGTGGCTTATGTGTGGTTATCATGCTAGAAATTATGCCACCAGTATTTCATATACCAGCAGAGTCACTCAGGGTGGGCAGGTTTCAGCAGAGCTTCCAGACAGACTAGGAAGAAAGACCTGGCAATCTACTTCTGAAAACTGGTCAATGAAAACCTTATGGATCACCAAAACAAACAAACAAACAAACAAACAAACAAACAAAACTCACTGCTGTTGAGTTGGTTCTGACTCATAGTGACCCTTCCTTGGGTTTCTGAGGCGGTATCGCTACTGAAGTAGATTGCCCAACCTTCCTTCTGAGGAGTGGCAGGTAGGTTTGAACCTCCACCCTTCTGGTTAGCAGTCAAATGCCTTAGGCACTATGCCACCAGAGCTTCCTTATGGATCACAACAAACCATTATCCAACTTACTTGCCCTGGACACGCCATCAGAAGGGATCAATCATTGGAGGTCGGCATCATGTTTGGTGAAGTAGAGGGCCAGTGAGGGCAAGGGAGGCCCTCAATAAGATGAAATGGCATAATAGCCACAACAATGGGCACAGATATGCTGGCAATTGTGAGGACGACACAGACACAGGACTGGGCAATGTTTCATCTATTGTATGTAATGTCTCTGTGAATTGGAGTTAGCTTGATGGCAGCTCAGAAGAGCAAAGGTGCTGCAAGTAAGACTCTAATATCAGGTGATCCACACTCAAACTCACTCAATACTTGAGCACCTGTCTAGGTGCCCAATGCAATGCTGTAGGTACAAAGACAAATGGGCCAGCCCTCAGCTCTTGAGCTGCAGCTAACAGATTCTGGGTTTGGCATCCAAGTGCAGATCTGTGTGTTTTGAAGATTGATGTGTTTTTACTGTATTGTGTTTGCTCCTGGTGCTTGTATCTTTGAGGGGCTTTGTCAGGTCTTGTTGCATGTCACATTGACAGTTCTTGACATAAGCAGATCAAAGTAGCATTATTTAGTGATTACCACAAGGAGTTTCTGCTCAATAAAACAGTGAGCAGCTTCTAAGTACCATGGCCTGCACTAAGCTCTGGGGGTACAAAGATGAGTGACAACTACCGTAGTTAGCAAATTACCATGTAGAGTGATAGGTGGGATGTTAGAGTGACAAGGGTCTTTGGTTATAAGCAACAGAAGCTGATTCTGATTAGGCTAATCTCAGCTAAAAACACTGCACTAGGAGATTATGGATAATTTATAGACTTGAAGGAGAAACCGAGCAGCTTGGCTCAGGGAGTGAAATAGGACCAAACACAGATCCCTGCCTGGTGTGCAGGCAGGCCAAAACAGTTACACATTGAGTGATTAAGAGGAGAGAAAATTATTTATTGCAAAGCAGCAATGCAAGGAGGCAGGGGTCTGTACCCAGATCTGACTCCCTGAAATGCCATCGAATTACAGTTTTGTAGGTTTCAGAAGAGAGGGTTATGCATATTCATAAAAATTTCAGGAATTTGGGTGTGAGATGGTTGATGATTGGCTGAAACTTCCTTTGCCTCGGTTTAAAGGGACAGTAGCGTTTTGGTCCAGTGTGCTTGTGTACCAGATAAGTCACACCAGCTTCCTGTCATCAGCTGATTGGGGCTTGGACAAAGGGAAGAGTGTTAGTTACCAGCAACTTTGTTCCTCTCTGTCCCACTGAGCATGTCCGTGTGCCAGAGTTAATTTTCAAGTTGTTCACATTAACGTATTTATCACCTGTGCCTAAGGAAATAGCAGAAAAGAATGTTTTGGTTCCATTCAGTTCTTAAGGAACAGAGCTTATTGTATTTACTCATCTGCCTCCAACGGGGGTCCTATGTGTTTACTCATCTGTCTCCAACAGGGTCCTATTAGTCTTAACTGGGGTAGGGGAAATAGTTGAGGGTAATTAAGTTTACTTATCTGTTCCCATCTGGGGACCTATCTGTTCTAATTATCTGTTTTAACCAGGGTGGGGGAAATAGTTTTGACTTTACACGGTTTCAAGAAGACTGTAATAGGTAGCAGTTCCAGGGATCTCAGGAGCAGGAGGTGGTCTCTGCAGGAGTCTTCGCCTTTGGGGATGAAGTGATTTTCACCATCCTGCTCACCTTGAACAGTACCAGGTTGCCTTGGCATGAGAATTTGACTTGACTTTGGTCTTGTGCCCTCCCTTTGGCTAAAGGTGGACAGGACTCTTGACTGACAGTTCACCAAGGCAGTAAGCAGTGGTTGAGGGGTCCTCTTAAAGAACAGCGAGGTTCTGATACTGGAAGAAGAGATAAGGGCTGATGCACGGGTCCATGTGTGCTATACGCTATAGGAGCAGAAAGGGAAAATGCCCATTCCAGCTCATGGTGAGGAAAGATGTCCTGGAGGAAGAAACAACTAAATAAATTGAGACCTGAATGACAACTAGAAGCAAACCATGCAAAGCAGCAAGAAGGAAGGAAAACATGACAGGCAAAGGGGATTGTGGACACAAAGGCCCAGAGGCAGAGGTAATTACTAACCTCCTCCCAATAGTGGCTCTTTGTTGGTCTCTAGGAGTGAAAGACCATTTTGCCCAAGAACCTGTGCTCATAAAGACCGGAGTCTATGCTCTCACCACTCCCCTCTGGAGTCCTTGAACTCCTCAAGGTCAGGTAAGCATCATGAAAAACTTCCGACCGTGACTCCCTCCTGCCCAGGAGTCTGCAGGATTGAATGAGATCTTGAACCTCCTGTGCTGAGAACTGATAGGAAGAAAAATGCCACTGCAGCCTTGAGCATTTTTATTATTCCTCTGGCTACAGTGGGGGAGGCCTCCGGTCATGAGCTGCCTGGACTGATTTGCTCTGGTGTTAAGTCACAAATTGTGACTTGACATTTATTGCAGCTGTGATGCACGTGTTATTGATTATTTAGAAAAAGGAATGAGACTGAAATGGCTGAGCAGCTGCCTAGTTAAAAATTTGCTCTTACTGCATTTCATTCTGGTAGAAGAGGGGACTCAGACTTGGAAAGAGAAAGAATCACTATCAAGTTTAGATCTTGTTTGTGTCTCAGAAGATGGTGAGCAGCTTTTTCTCACCATCTTGATTAATCAAGCTCTTTCTTATTCATGTGAAAAATCCACAGTCACCAAGGGGCTCCTTGGAAGGAATTATTGTTCTTTGCCTCTCATGCTCAATTGCTTGTGCATTGTGTTCATTGAGCTAATGAATGCTGAGCGGATGCCTCCGTGTTAGCTGTGCTTTGATGAATTAGTGTGGTTTCCGCAACCTATATTTCTCTGATTAAGCTGATGAGTTTGTTTCCTTATTTTCCTCTCCTTATGAGATTGCTCCTTCCATGCTAATGACCCCAGGAGCTGTGGGACGGAGTTTTGGCCTTCTTTTCATTCAGGGGACACTTCACCACTCCATTATTGCCTAAATTCAGATAGAAGGAGCCTGGAGATAAAACAAGACCTGCGGCAGCACCAACTCCAAAGTGGGCAGAAATCCAGTTCAGGCTTGCAGTTAACTAGCTAAATGGCAGCCCATGCCCTATGAGTGAGCATGGTCTTCAGTGCTGTGGAGGACATATCGCATCAGATTCCAGACCTAGCTCTGCTATTACTTTACTTAGGTTAGTGCTCTCTGTCTTAGTTGTCCCCTATGAAGTGAGGGCCACCACACATCCGTCTGGAGTCCCTGGGTGGCACAAATGATTAAGTGCTTGACTGCTAGCAACAAGGTTGGTTCAAACCAACCCAGGGGCAGCTCAGGAGAAAGAACTGGTTATGTGCTTCTGAAAGTGCGGTTCTACTCAGCACAAATGGGGCTGCCGTGAGTTGTACCCAACTTTGCGGCTACTAATGACAATATCCATCTGTCTGTCCTGCTGTGGTGGTGGCTTGCTTGTTGCTAAAATGCTGGAAGCGATGCCACCAGTATTTCAAATACCAGCAGGGTTACCCACAGTGGACAGGTTTCAGTGGAGCTTACAGACTAAGATAGGCTGGAAAGAAAGGCCTGGGGATTTACTTCTGAAAATTAGCCATTGAAAACCTTTGTCTGACTTGTTTGCTTTGGATACATGATCAGGAGGGATGTGTTGTTGCAGGAAGTCATCATATTTGGTGAGACAGAGGGTCAATGAGGGTGTGGGAGACCCTTGGTAAGATGGATTGGTGCAATAGCCACAATGATGGACTTGAACATGCCAGAGATCATGAAGCTGGCACAGAACTGAGCACCTGTTTATTCGGTTATACATGAGGTCATCATGAGTTGGAGTTGACTCTACAGCAGCTATTTATCTATCTTACTATATACAAAGTGAGTGGATTGAAGGAGATGAGAAACTCCTAAACCTAAAGGGTGAGGGAAGTTGTCAATCTCCTTTCCAGGAATATCAAGTATTGGGTTGTATGGTGAACTTCTGGACTATATAATCTTACTCACCCTTATTTCTCCTTGAAAAAATTCATGCCATAACAAACTACTATCACTGATGTCCACTGTCATCCCTTTGCTGTATTGAGTTGGAGGAAACTCAACTGGTTACCCACTTAATAGCCTTTAACCCCCTCTCCTTTGCTGGCACAGAGGGGTCAACCCAAGGCCTCATTGTGACATTTGTGGGCCCTTGGTATTTTTCTCTTTAGGGGTTCCTTCTTCTATAAAAAATATTCTAAAAATTATATATAATTTGAAGTACATATCTTGCTTATTATGAGAAGTAAAACATGTCTGTGGGCCCCTAAATGTTTTGTCAGCCCTAGGCCTCTGCTTAGTGGAAGTCAGTCTTGTGTGCACACATCGCCATCTTCTTTAGCTGACCTTCTACCCAGCTCCATAGAAATCTGTGGTGGAGTAGACTGGAGTGGAGTAGACTATTTCTGTTGCTGGTGATCTGGCTTAGCCATGGGCTGTTATCTGGCCAGTGAGATGTGAGGGAAAGCTTCCTAGGAAGGTTCTTTTCTCTTAATGAGATACCAAGAGAAAAGCAACCCTTTTTCTCTTAGACCTTCTCATGCTTGTCTGTGGCAGCCATCTTGTGATCATGAGACAAAGTGACTCACGGAGGTGTCACAACAGAGTGATGGAAGAGACCTACATCCCAGAAGATGCTGTTGAACCACTGGAGCTACCCTACCTTGGAACTAATTATGTGATGGTAAGTCTCCTTATTGTTTAAGCCTCGGGAGTTAAGTTTTCCTAAAGCACTGGAAGAAACCTCCATGGGAGATGGACACTGGGAAGAGGTAACTATGGGAAGGAAGTGGGAGGGGAGCTGTTGCATTGTGGTAAACTGTGGTCAAGGTCATGAGACAAAGTGTATGTGAACTGCTGTATGGAAAGTGAATTCGCTCTGTAAATCTTCACTCAAATCACAATTAAAAAAAGAGAAAAAGAGGAAAAAAAAAAAAAAAAGAAACCTCCATGGGGCCATCCTGCTCTCACCTCTGGGGACCTGGGCTTCCTTTCTCACTGTCAGGTTCCACTAGGAACTGTTCCATTTCATTTTCTTGCTGTTGGAGATGTTCATGTGTTGGCTCATGACTAGAGCCCTGTACGCATATTCTCACTTAGAAACAGCACACACAAAGGCCCTAAAGTAGGAAAGAGCTTGGTGTGCATGAAGGAATGAAAGAAATGAAATAGTTCTGACATCTTGGAACACCACTCCTTTTCTCTGTGACTGTCAAACCCTACTTGTCCTCAAGGCCCAATTCAGAGAAACTTTTTACATTGTATTCTCAAGATGTTTTGATTATATTGTGTTTGTAGTACTTTGCATCATTGTGATATGATGAGGGAAGGACCCTTGCTTTGAACTCTGGGACGGCACCTGGTTTATGCTTAAAATTTGTGTTTGTTAAATGCAGCATATCCCTTTGGTGGAAGGGAATTCAGAGCAGGGGCATCATGGTGAGAAGGACTATATCCCTGAGTGGGGGAAGGAATATGGTGGAGGAACAACACATGAACAGTGAGAAAGCATGTAGAGTGTGTACATTCTTCTGAGAAAAAGTTGATGTTTTTCATCAGCTTCTCAGAAGAAAGTCCTAGGGCAGTGTTGAGGATGGGACTCTGGTCTACACTATGTGGGAGGCTGGTACCTGTTGGCCTTTGTAGTGGGTTGAATAGGATCCTCCCAAAATTTATGTCCACATGGAATCTCAGAATGTGACCCGACTTGGAAATACAGGGAGTTTGTAGATGTAATTAAGATTAGGATCAAGATGAGATCATACTGGATTAGAGTGGGCCCTAAATCTTGTAAGAGACAGAAAAGGACAGAGGCACATAGGGTAGAAGGCCATATGAAGATAGAGACAAAGATTGGAGTGATGGTGCCACAAGCCAGGAACACTGGGAGCCACCTGAAGTTGGAAGAGGCAGGAGAAAGATTCTCTCCTAGAGCCTTTAGAGGGAGTGTGGCTCTGCTAGCACCTTGATTTTGGACTACTGGCCTACAAACTGAGAAAATACATTTCTGTTGTTTTAAGCCACGCTGTTGCTAATGATTTGCTACGGCAGGCCCAGGAAACTAATGTCACCTTGTTACAGATCTCAAGGAAAGTTCAGACTTAGCCATATTGACATGGTGCCTTTCATGGTCTGATGTACATGGAAGTTGGTAGGAATTGAAGATGAATGGTATCAAGGGGTCACTTGCTAATTACTATCATGGATGAACTGACATCCATCATCTTTCCCACAGAAGATGGCGTTGCCTGGTGTTTAAATGAACCACTGGTTCTGAGGTACAACCAGGGTTTGATTCCCATCTCATCCACCTATTAGCTGTAACACTATGGGCAAGTTAGTTTGCACTTCTGAATCTGTTTTCTCATATGTAAAATGGGTATACAAATAGTTTCCACTAAGATCATGTATGTGAACTGCTTGGGACCAAGCATTCCAATGTTATGCTGAAGAAGAGATGAAGATGAAGGAAAGGTAGTGAGGTTTAGAGGTCACTCACCTGGGTTTAAACCTTGCCTCTGTCCCTGACTTGTTGGTGGGGATTAGACACGTACTAAATCAGCCTGTGCTTCCTATCTGTAAAATGGAACCAAAATGTCATCTTGCAGGAATGTTGGGAGATATTAGTAATAATGTGTATAAAAGGCCTGGATCAAATGAATTTTCTAGTAACAGATATGAATATTACAACTGGGCCAAGTTCTCCTGAGATTGTATTAGTTTTTTAGGGCTGCTATAACAAAGGGTGGCTTATAAAAACAGAAATTTATTGTCTCACAGGTCTGGAGACTAGTAACCTGAATTCACAGTATCAGCAGCCATGTACTCTTAGAACCCTCTCGGGGAAGATTCTTCCTTGTCTCTCCCAGCTTCTGGAAGCAGCAGGCTTTCCTTGGTGTTTAGATACACCTTCAATGGCTGTCTTTCCTTTCTGCTTCTCTCTCTGTCTCTTCTTCTCTTTCATAGACTACTCAGATTAGATTAGGACTTACCCTACTCCAGTATGACCATGACAGTCACTGATCTTAACATTGTTAAAGACCCTGTCTCAAAACAAGGCTACATTCATAGGTATAGAGGTTAGGACTTCAATATACCTGTTCTGGGGATATAATGCAATCCATAATAGGAAGCATATTTGTTTCCCATTGCTACCATAATGAATTATGATCAACAGAGTGAATTAAAACAACATAAATATATCCTCTTACAGTTCTGGAGGTCAGAAGTTTGAAATCAGTCTCAATGGGCTAAAGTCAAGGTGTTGGTAGGGCTGGCTTCTTCACAGGCTCTGAGGGGGAATCTGCATCTTTGACTGTTTTCAGCATGTTACAGACACACCTGACCAAGTATGGTGGTCAGAGATGTCCTCTGAGAAGAAGTGACGTCAGAGCTGAGCGCTGAGGGCTGGAAGGAGTTAACTCAGTGAGGAAGGGGTAGAGATATTTTAGGCAGAGAGAGCAGCAGCTGCAAGAGTTGGCTGGTTGGAGAAGACATAGCAAACAGAAGGAAGTAGAAAGGCCACTCACTACTCCATGAGATCCCCTTAACAAATACTTATTAAGCCCCTACAGTGAACACTAGGGTTGCCTGGTTTTTAACTATCCAGAATTTCAATCCACATATTTCCTTGGAAGACCCTATAAGAGGCAACTGGAACAAAGGTCTAGGCCTTGGCATGCCTCTGTGACATCAACAAAGCCTACCCCAGACAGTCTTCCTCCCAGAAATGATATTTGGCATCCAGCAAATAAGGCAGGGAAAGTACAAAAGGCCATGTGTCTCATAAAAGATTCATTTACCACAGGTTTCTATTTCAGAGCTAATAGGCATTGGTGGGTATCTAGAAAGTAAGAGAGCAAAATTACCATGTTTTAATAACATGGCTAACAGCACACCTCTTGTCTCAAGAGGGTCCTTGGTTTACATTTTGAGGTTTCTGCAGTGAAATCTTAGGCCTAAGGTAGCTTGTAACTTTATATCCCACTTAGAACTGTCCTGGTTTATGCCAGTATACCAAGATAATTATTAATAGCACCCCCTTTCTCCCTCAAAGGAGTCCCTGGGTAGTGCAAATGGTTAAGCGCTTGACTACTAACTAAAAGGTTGGTGGTTCAAACCCACCCAAGGTTGTCTTAAAGAAAGGCCTGGCAATCTGCTTCCACAGCCTTGAAAATCCCATGGCTCACAGATCAACTCTGATATCCACGGGGTCATGATGAGTCAGAATGGACCTCAATGGCAACTGGCCTGGTTTTGATTCTTTACCCTCAGTTGACCTTGTGATTCAGAACTGAAAGAATCAAATCTATCCTTGCTAATGAGCTCCCCACCAGCTCTTAAGAGAGCCAACCTTAGCAAAAACCAAACCAAAACAATAAAACACCAGATCTCCTGTTCTCTCAGAAGGCTCTAGAGAAATCCATCCTTAACAACAGCAACAAAATCTACCAAATCTCAGATGTGCACATTTTATCCATTAATATTTGAGGGCCTGTCCCCATGCCAGATAATGTTCTAAAAACCAGGCTAAAAAACATCCTAAAAACAACCAAAACCAAATCCACTGCCATTAAGTTAATTCCGACTCATAGTGACCCTGAGTTTCCAAAGCAGTAAATCTTTATGGAAGTAGATTGCCCTGTCTTCCTTCTACAGAGTGGCTGGTGAGTTTGAACCACCAACCTTCTGGTTAGCAGTTAAATGCCTTAGGCCCTACACCATCAGAGCTCCTCAAAAGACATCCTAGGAACTGATACTGGGCTTTTCACTGTGCTTGGGAAAAAGCTTGAGTAAAATACATGTAAACAAAGACATCCTCAAGATAAAGTCATGTTTGCTTTTATTATTAGCTCACTCCCCACATGTGAAGCTTTTTCCTTAACAGTGGTTGGAGGATAGAGAACCTTCTCTGTGAACACTAACAGGATGTCTCAACTCAATGTTTAATTGTTTAAAAATTACAACTGTACAACTTTGCTCTTGACAATTTGAAGTAAAATGACAGTTTTCCCAGGTGTCACACTGCTTTAGGGTTAGAGATGAGAGTTTGGTGTGTTTCTCTCCAGACTTTCAAAAATGACTCTTACTGAAGTCTATCAATGAAAATAACAACAGGAGTTCCAGCAAGATGGCGGACTAGGCAGAAGGACTGCACAGACCCTCTTCAAAAAAGAAAAGGGAAACCAATTAACAGAGACACAGAAGATAATCTTGGACCCCTGAGCCTTGAAGGGAAGGATACAAAAGTGGACTAAACCCCAACTAGCAGAAGAATTTGC
>NW_006921875.1:681150-682334 GCF_000298275.1 Orycteropus afer afer
TGTAAATCTTCACCCAAATCACAATAAATAAATAAATAAATAAATAATAAAAAGACATATGGAGGTCTCTATATCTCAGAAAACTGAAGCTGAAGACAAAAGGATCTTGTTCCAGACCAAGCAGAGAGAGAAAGCTTTACCCTAGAACTGATGCTCTGCATTTGGACTTCTGGCCTCCTTTAAACTGTGAGAAAATAAATTTCTGTTTTAATGCCAAAAAAATAAAAAAATAGCAACAAAGAGCACAGACTTTAAGATGGAGCTCCTGTCTCAAGAGAGAACATTGCCAGCTCCTCAAAACCCCAGTGGGGTCCTCCCAATCACCACCCACTCTTTCCTCCCTAAAGGTGACCACTACACTGCCTCAGAAACCCAAGGAGGGGTCACTATGAGTCGGGGCCGACTCGATGGCACATAACAACAACAACAACATACTGACCCATAACACCATTGATTATACAAATTCAAAGAGCTGAAACTAAATGGAATCAAAATCAGTTAATAAGTTACTGTCAAGTCAACTCTGACTATGGGGGTGGGGTTCCATGTGTGTAAGAGCACAACGGAGCTTGATAGGGTTCCAATGGCAGATTTTTCAGAAGTACATGGCCATGTCTTTCTTCTGAGGTGCCTCTGGGTGGCCTCCAATTGTCAAACATTTGGTTAGCAGCCAAGCGTGTTAACCATCTGCACCACTCAGGAATATCTGGATTCTTTGCCTTAACCTTGAGAATCATTCATATTAATCACTCATGTAGTTCTAATTTGTTTGCTTTCACACCTGTATATACAGGTAGTCCCTGACTTATAATGGGCTGCAATTCCAATGACTCCATTGTAAATTGCTTCTGATATCAGTATCTTTAAAAATCCAATCTGTATTTGTCTTTAGGAGTTGTAAATATTACATACAAACTTACAGATATATTTTAGTATATACATGCATAAAAAACACAAATTCCTAAAAAAGTGGACAACACTGAAATTTTTTCAGTTGTGGTAATAACTCCATTTGTGGAAGTTTTTGGGATTATCCCTGGAAATAAGGATGGTGTCTCTAGTCAGAAAATTACTATGAATTGTCTGTATGGTCCTTTTATGTGCAGCAACACTGTATCTAGTACATATCACTAACTCACTAACCCACCCACCCACACACACACACACACACACACACACACACA
>NW_006921875.1:682594-687428 GCF_000298275.1 Orycteropus afer afer
TGTGTGTGTGTGTGTGTGTGTATACACATCTGTGTATGTCTATACACACACACACACATATACATACACAGATGATCATAGTGTGGTTCATTGTAACTCAAATATGTCTTAAATTGGGGACTACATTTATTCCATTATGTGAATATATTTGTTTTGTTCTGCTGTTTCCAAACATATGGGTAGTTTCCAGTTTGGGACTGTTATGACTAATGGATGCTTCTGTGAATATTCTGGTAACATGCTGGTGGATGTGTACATGCAATTCGTTAGGTATACCTAGGAGTAGAATTGCTAAATCACAGAGTAGGTAGGTTCTCAACTTTAATATGTAATCTCAGATAGTTTCCCAAAGTGGTTGCATCACTTTAACTTCCACTAGTATTATATGCTATTACTCTTCTGTCAGTTTGTCATACTGTGGTGACTTGTGAGGCTGGAAGCTATGCCATCCTTATTGCAAATATCAGGAAGGTCACCCATGGCAGAGAAGTTTCAGTGGAGCTTCCAAACTAAGCCAGACTAGGAAGGAAGAGGAAGCCCATTTCTGAAAAAAATTGGCCGCTGAAAACTTATGAATAGCAGTGAAACATTGTCTGATATAGTGCTGCAAGATGAGCCTCTCAGTTTGTGTGATAGTTAAGGTTGTGTGTCAAGTTGGCTGGACCATGATTCTAAGTGGTTTAAGCAGTTATGATGTAGTCATCCTCCATGATTAGCTCTGATATAATATAATCACCTCCATGTTGAGATGTGCTTTGAGCAGCCATTCAGTTGAAAGGGAATTTCCTCAGGGGTATGGCCTGCTTCATACACACACACACACACACACACACACATCCTGAGAAAATTTCTGTTGGATCTTGGTTCTGCATCTAGCTCCCGGACTTGAACCAGTGGCCTGTGGTATTGCCTGCCAATCTTGGGATTTTTGCCTTCACAGGCTGTGAGCCAACAATCTGCCATTTTAACTGTGGATCTTGAATTTGTTATCCTCTGAAGCTACCAACCTGCTATACTGCCTGCCAATCTTGGATTCATTAACCTCTGAAGCTGTGTGAATCAAGAAAAGCCTTTAGCTTGACATTTAACCCATGGACTTGGGACTTGCCAGCCTATACAACTGCATGCCATTTCCTTGAGATAATTTCTCTCTTTCTCTCTCTCTGAGCTTCACTGGTTTTGCTTCTCTAGAGAACCTAGCCTAGGGTAGTGTTTTGGTTAGTGATGCTCTGACAAGAATATACCACAAATGCGATGGCTTGAACAAACAGGTGTTTATTCTCTTACTATTTTGGGGGATTTAAGTCTGAGTTCAAAGTGCCAGGATCTCAGAGCTGGGTGAAAACCCCTCAACCTTGGGCTTCAGTTCTGCCTCCTGCTCCCAGCCCACTGAAGCTAGAGGCTTTTCTTCATTCAGGAAGCTGCTGGTTGCCGAGGCTGACAAGCCCAAGGTTGACAATTAAAAAGGCACAGTCCCAATGTTACCAAACCACATGACAGACTATTGATTCAAGTCCACTGAAAGTCCCAAGACTGCCAGGGCATGGCAGACTGTTGAACAACGAGTTGGCTACATGCAGGGTTCAAGCATGTCAAAAGGCTAGAGATCATTCCCAAAATTGTTTCTTATATATGGGAAGCAGCTCACATCCCTAAAGCAGCTACTCAGCTGCTCCAATAGATTCCACTATGGAGTTAATTACCAGTCTCACCACGGGGAATAACTACATCCAGATGCCCAGCCACTCAACCAGACCCAGCCAAGTTGATGTACAACCTTAACTACCATAGATAAGAAGACAGTCAAAATAGGACTGGAGAAGAGCTGCCTCTTGATGAATAAGAATAAGGAAGTGAATAAGAATAAGGAGGACTGGAAGAATTGATGCACTTGAATTGTGACTTGGCAAGGAATATTGAATATGCTATGGACTCTCAGAAGAATGAATAAATCTGTCTTGGAAGAAATACAGCCAGAATGCTCCTTAAAGCAAGAATGGCCAGACTTTGTCTCTCATACCTTGGTCATGTTATCAGGAGGGACTACTTCCTGGAGAAGGATATCATGCTTGGTAAAGTAGAGGGTCAAGGAAAAAGGGGAAGACCCTCAAGGAAATGGATTGAAGTGGCTGCAATCCAACAATGGACTTAAACATAAGGTTTGTGAGAAGGGTGCAAGACTAGGCAGTGTTTTGTTCTGTTGTACACAGAGTTGCTATGAGTCAAAACAGACTCAACAGAATCTAACAACAACTGTATTCTATGAGAATTCCAGTTGCTCCACACCTTTGCCAACACTTAGAATTATCAGCCTTTTAAATTTTGGCAGTTATGATGGATATGTGCTAGTATCTCATTGTGTTTTTTTAACCTAAATTTTATTTATTTATTTATTTATTGTTGAGAATATACACAGCAAGCAAGACATATACCAATTCAACAATTTCTGCATGTACAATTCAGTGACATTGATTACATTCTTTGAGTTGAGCAACCATTCTCATCCTCCTTTTCTGAGTTTTTCTTGCCTCATTAACACAAACTCACTGTCCCTTAAGGTTCTTTCCTAATCTTTTGAGTTGTGTTGTCAATTTGATGTCATATAAATATTTTTTAAAAGAGCATAATATTCAAAGACAATGTTCTTTACTACTTATGCTAGACTATTCTTTGGTTTTCCAGTAACATGTCAGACAGTGCTCCACTGCTATTCATACAGACATTGTATTGCACTGGGGAAATGTGCTGCAAAATCCTCTTTAAAGTGTTGAGGAGCAAAGATGTCACTTTGAAGAATAAGGTGAGCCTGACCCAAACCATGGTATTTTAAATAGCCTCCTATGCATATGATGGCTTGACAATGATTAAGGTAGACCACAGAAGAACTGATGCATTTGAATTGTGTTGGTGAAGAATATTGAAAATACCATGGACTGCCAGAAGAACAAACAAATAGGTCCTGGAAGAAGTGCAGCCAGAATGCTCCTTGGAAGCAAGAATGGCTGGATTTCATCTCACCTGCTTTGCTCATGTTGTCAGAAGGAGCCATTCCCTAGAGAAGGATATCATACTTGGTAAAGTAGAGGGTCAGCGAAAAAGGAGAAGACCCTTAATGAGATGGATCGACACAGTGGCTACAATTATGGGCTCAAGCATAGTAAGGATTGTAAGGATGGTGCAGGACTGGGCAGTGTTTCATTCTGTTGTTCTTAGGGTTACTATGAGTCAGAGCCGACTTGATAGCACCTAACAAGAACAACAATATTGTTTGATTTTAAGAAGACTTCAACAAAAACTATTAAAAGAGTAGAAAAACAAGGTAGAGAATGAAAGAAAATTTTAAGTGTCTAATTTATTAATCTGGTAGCACAGTGCCTAAGGCACTTGACTGCTCACCAGAAGGCTGGCGGTTCAAACCCACCGGACACTTCTCGGAAGGAAGGTTGGGCAATCCTACTTCCGTAGTGATACTGCCTCAGAAACCCAAGGAGGGGTCACTATGAGTCGGAGCCGACTCGACGGCAAACAACAACAACAACAACAACAATTTATTAATTGTTCCCTTATGGTTAGCTCTTTTTTTTTGTACTAAGAAGTCATTGACCATCTCAAGATTATAAAGATATTCTCCTATGTTATCATCAAGAAACTTTGTCTGGATTTCATATTTAAACTTACAGTCCATCTATGATGGCTTTTGTGAATAATGTGAATTGAGGTCAAGTTTCACTTCTTTTCCGTATAGATTCCTGTTCAGGGAGCATCATTGAGTATCTCCACTGCTCTGCAGTGGCACATTTGTCAAAATGCCATGTGAGTCTGCTTTAGCTTTGGCCTATTTGCTTATCTTTGTACCAATACAAAATCTGTTAATTACTAAACTTAATAATATGTCTTGACAATCTAGTAGAGCAATCCTTCCATTTTGACAGTCTTCAAGAATGTCTTGACTATTCTTAGTCTTTGCCTTTTCAAATAAATTTTAGAATCATCTTGACAATTTTCAGACAAAACATGAAAAAAGGAGGTAGAAGAAAGAATGTAGGTGCCTGGTTATTTTTGCTTCAGTGCTGCATATTATATATGAAATTATAGAACTAATATAAGATTAAGGATGATGATGGTATTTCTCCAGAGAAACATTACTTTACTTCTATAGTTTCTATTGGGACAGAATAAAGATAATATTATCTCGTTATAGTCTGGATTTAGTGATAAATGACTTCCCTAGTAAATTTAGGCTCTTTTGAGCTAATTCGTTGCCAAAGGGGCAAGAAGGCCGCATTTTTCTGACCTCCTTTAACCCCACAAGAGGAAGAAAGAATCACCATCAGTAGCCCAAGGCCTATTCCTGTGAGGCCAGACATGCTGCCTCCCTCCAGTCCTTTCATCAACCCTGACACCAACCATTCCTCCTGCAGCACCCACCACCTCTCTGCTGGGTTTGATAATTTGCTGTAGTGACCATACAGAACTCACAGATTATGGGGTTTATTAGGGAAGCACCAGACTACAATTCAAGTTCAGAAGTGCACTCAGTCTCTCACAGCCAGCCATTTCACTTAGCAGCCAGCAGTCTCTCTCACAGCAGCATGTGCATGTCTCTCAGGAGCACATTTCTCTCAGCAGCATGTCTTTCTCAGCCACCAGTGAGAGAGACTTCTTCTGCCTCTAGTGGGACTCCTTTTGAGCCTGGCAGTATGGCCAAACTAACCAATCCCAACATTAGAATTCTATACACCAGAGAGAGAGAGAGACAGAGAGAGAGAGACAGAGAGAGAGAGAGAACTTCCCAGAAGATTGCTTCATGCCACTCTAAACAGAAATACCCCAG
>NW_006921875.1:688123-689128 GCF_000298275.1 Orycteropus afer afer
CTATGTAATTTACTACATCACATTAGTATTTTAGTCTTTGCCATTTACAAAGTTGGGCAATCTACTTCCATAGTGATACCACCTCAGAAATCTAAGGAGGGGTTGCTATGAGTCGGATCCAACTCAGCGACAGTGAGTTTTTAGAAAATAACTTAGTACATTGCATTACATCAGGATATTACCATATAACAAGCATTGGTGAGAATGTGGAGAAATCAGAACCCCATATACTGCTTCTTGTTGTTAGGTGCTGTTGAATGGGTTCTGACTCATAGTGATCCCATGGACAACAGAACATCTTCACAATCATTGTTATGTTTGAGCCCATTGTTGCAGCCACTGTGCCAAACCATCTAATTGAAGGTCTTCCTCACCTTCACTGACCCTCTACTTTACCAAAGCATGATGCCTTTCCCCATGGACTGGGCCCTCTTGATAACAAAGTACAGGAGATGAAGTCTCACCATCCTTGATTCTAAGAAGCAATTCTGGCTGTACTTCCAAGACAGATTTGTTCATTCTGGAAGTGCATGGTACATTCAACATTCTTGCCAACATCATAATTCAAAGGTGTCAGTTCTTCTTTAGACTTCCTTATTCCTTGTCCAGCTTTTGCATGCATGTGAAGCAATTAAAAATTCCATGGCTTGGGTTAGGCACACCTTCAAAGTGACATCTTCGCTCTTTAACACTTTGAAAAGGTCTATTGCAGTAGATTTGCCCAGCACAATATTTTGTTTGATGTCTTGACTGCTCCTTCCATGGATGTTAACTGTGGATACAGTAAAATGAAATCCTTGACACCTTCAATCTTTTCTCCATTTATCATAATATTGCTTATTGGTCCCGTTGTGAGGATTTTTGTTTTCCTTATGTTGAGTTGTGGGAGCTCTGGTGGTGTAGTGCCTGAGGCATTGGACTGCTAACCAAAAGGCTGGTGATTCAAACCCACCAGCCAGTCCTTGAAAGGAAGATTGGGCAATCTACTTCCATAGAGATACCACT
>NW_006921875.1:690306-691613 GCF_000298275.1 Orycteropus afer afer
CTTACCTCTTACCTGTCTCCTTCTTTCCTATGCATTCCTACCACCTGAGTTATCTCCCTGTGGAAACACTACCCTTCTGTTCTCCCATAATTGATTGTTCTAAGTGTATCTACCTGATACAAATGTTCACCTGATATGCCTATCTATTGTTTGGCTGGAAGTCATGGGAATGAGTTCAGTTCCAGACCTGAAGTGTAACTAGGGGCCAAAGTCTCAGGGGCCTCACCAGGCTCTATTAGACCAGTAAACCTGGTCTCTCTCTTTTTTTTTTTTTAAATGATTTTGAGTTTTGTTTCACATTATTCTTTCACTCTATCCAGGATTTCCTGTACTGATCCCTTTCCAAGTAGTTGACAGTGGGAGCTGGGTACCATCTAGTTCTTCTGGTCTTCTGTTCATATAGGCTAAGGTTCACATGGTCCATTAGTCCTGTGGACTGATTATTTCCATGTATCTTTGTTTTTTTCATTCTTCTTTGCTCTGGATGAGGAGAGATCCATTGTTGCATCTTGATGGCTGCTTGCAAGCTTTTAAGACTCCAGTCACTATTCACTAAAGTAGGATGTAGAACAATGTTTTGTGTTGTGTGTTGTCCTCCCATCTTCTTTTCATACTTCCTATGTCATTCAATATTTTGCCAATAGAATCTTTCAATACTGCAAATCGAGGCTTGAATTTTTCCTTCTGTTCTTTCAGCTTGAGAAATGCTAAGTGTATTCTTCCTTTTTAGTTTTCTAACACCATGTCTTTGCACATTTCATCATAATATTTTAGTTTGTCTTCTTAAGCCACTCTTTGAAATCTTCTGTTCATCTCTTTCTCTTCATCATTTCTTTCTTTTGCTTTAGCAAAAGCAAGTATGTTCAAGAGCAAGTTTCAGAGTCTTTTCTGACATCCATTTTGGTCTTTTCTGTCTTTTTAATGACCTTTTGCTTTCTTCATGTATAGTGTTCTTGATGATTTTCCACAACTCATTGGTCTTCAGACATTAGTGTTCAATGTATCAAATCTATTCTTGAGATGCTCTCTAAATTCAGGTGGCATATGCTCAAGGTCATCCTTTGGCTTTTGTGGACCTGTTTTAATTTTCTTCACCCTCAAGTTGATCTTGCATATAAGCAACTGATGGTCTGTTCAACAGTTGGCCTCTGGCCTTGTTCTGACTAATGATGTTCAGCTTTCCCTTTTTTTTTTCTTTTACAAATTTTATTGTTCTTTGAGTGCAAATTTACAGAGCAAAATTTGTTTTACACACAACAGTTCATGTACATTTGATATCATGCCCTGATTACCATCCCCGACCATAA
>NW_006921875.1:704653-706415 GCF_000298275.1 Orycteropus afer afer
CCCCCAAGCAAAACACAGGCTCTGAGCCCAGCCTGCCTACCTCATGTCCCAGCCTAAAAATAGAGCTGCCCCCAAGTGAAAAGCTGCCCCCGAGTGCCCTAAATGGTAGGGAAGTCAACAACTGCAAGATAGCCTGGAGTGTTTTAAACTTGGGAAGAAAATTATAAATTGTAGGGTAACCTCAAAGAAAAATGATAAACCTTCATATCAAAATAAAAAAGAGGACAGGCACAAATATTTACCAAATATTAAAACAATAGCAATGAAGGAAGTGATAACATGATTCATAAACAAAATGAGTTTAGCACAGAAATTTGTATGGAACAAAGAAATCAGCAACAGCAGGAAAAAGCACATAATAAAATGACAGCAAAAATTCAAAATTGTCGATAAATTACACTGAATGTCAATGGATTAAATGCATCACTCAAGAGACAGAGAGTTGCAGACTGGATAAGAAAACATAACCCATCACTACACTGTCTAAAAGAGACACACCTTAGAGACAAAGACAAAAATAGACTAAAAATCAAAAGTTGGAAAAAGATATATCAAGCAAATGACAACCATAAAAGAGCAGGAGTGGCAATATTAATTTCTGATAAAATTAACTTTAAGACAAAAACCACCATAAGAGACAAGGAAGGACATTATATAACAATTAAAGGATCAGTTGAACAAGAGGACATAACAATAATAAATATCTATGGACTCAATGAGAGAGCCCCAAAATACATAACCACACTGTAACAGAACTGAAAAGACAAATAGATGTCTCCAGAGTCATAATAGGAGACTTTAATACAACACATTCAATCACAGATAGAACAAGTGGAAGGAACTCACCAAAGACACAGAAGAACTAAACAATACAATCCACCAATTTGACCTTATAGACATCTATAGAGCACTTCACTCAACAACAGCACAATATACATTCTTTTCCAGTGCACATGGTACATTCTTCAGGATAGACCATATGTTAGGCCACAAAGCAAGCTTCACTACATTTAAAAACATTGAAATACTGCAAAACATCTTCTCAGATCACAATGCTGTAAAATTAGAAATCAACAATAGGAAGATGAATGGAAAAAGAGCAAACACATGGAAACTGAATAACACCCTCCTTGAAAATGACTGGGTGATAGAAGAAATAAAAAATGAAATTAAAAGATTACTTAAATCAAACGAGAATGAAAACACAACATACCAAAATCTTTGGGACACAGCAAAAGCAATGATCAGAGGCCAATTTATAGCAATAAATGCACCCATCAAAAAAGAAGAAAGAGCCCAAATCAACACCTTAACCCAACATCTCCAACAATTAGAAAAAGAGCAAGAAAAGAAAAAGCCTATAGTCACCAGAAGAAAAGAAATAATAAAGATTTGAGCACAAATCAATGAATCAGAAAATAGGAAGACAATAGAAAAAATTAACTAGACTAGAAGTTGGTTCTTTGAAAAGTTTAATAAATTGACAAACCATAGGGAAATTTAACAAAAGAAAAGAGGGAGAAAATACAATACCAGGTATAAGAAATGAATTGGGTGATACCACAACAGAAATTAAAAGGATAATATGAAGATACTATGAAGAACTATACTCCAACAAATTTGAAAATATAGGAAAAAATGGACAGATTTTTAGAAACATGCTACTTACCTAAACTAACAGAGGCTGAGGAGGAAAATTTAAACAGATCCACAACAAAAGAAGAAATTGAACAGGTCATCAAAAAATTATCAGCAAAAAAAA
>NW_006921875.1:708315-720220 GCF_000298275.1 Orycteropus afer afer
CAGTTTTCCTGGATTTACACTTAATACATTCTACTTTCCAATTACTAATGGATATTTGCTGGTGTTTCTTCTCATTTTGTGTCATGCCACATCAGCAAATGGAGGTCCAAAAGCTTTATTGCATCTATGTTATTAAGATCGACTCTACGTTACGGAAGCAGGTCTTCCCCAGTTGTATTTTGAGTGCCTTCCACCTGAGGGGCTTATCTTCTGCCACTTTTCAGAAAATGTTCTGCTGTTCATAAGGCTGTCACTGGCCTATTTTTCCAGAAGTAGACCACTGACACTTTCTTCCTAGTCTGTCTTACTGTGGAAGGTCCACTGACATCTGTCCACCATAGGCTACCCTATTGGTATTTGAATTACTGGCAGAATAGCTTCCAGCATCCCAACAACATGTAAGCAGAAATATAATACACTGACAAACAAGTGGTGGACTGCAAAATGGTGTGATTCCTTTGGAAAACAGTCTAGCAATTCCTCAAATGACTCTATATAGAGTTCCCACATTGTTGTTGTTGTGTTGTTATGTGCTGTGAAGTGGACCTGACTCATAAAGACCTCTCTTTGGGTTTCCGAGGCAGTATCACTACGAAAGTAGATTGCCCAACCTTCCTTCCAAGAGGTGACTAGTGGATTTGAACCACCAACCTCCTGGTTAGCAGTCAAGTGCCTTAGACACTATGCTACCAGAGCTCCCAATAGAGTTACCATATAACTCAGATATTCCACTCCTAGGTATATACCCAAGACAAATGAAAACATACCTACATAAAAACTTCTACATGAATGTTTATAGCAGCAATATTCATAATAGCCAAAAGGTGGAAACAACTGATATGTCCACCAGCTGAGGAATGGATAAAAAACTGTGATATATTGATATAATGGAATTTTATTTGGCCATATAAAGGAGTGAAGTACTGATAGAATTTGGATGAACCTTGAAAGTATTATGCTAAGTGAAAGAAAGCATTCACAAAACCCCACATATTATATGATTCTATTGATATTAAAGTGCAGGATAGGGAAATCTGTAGAGACTATATAATGTAGAATCTATAGAAAGTAAATTGGTAGCTACTTAGGGCTGGGGATATGGGAAGATAAGAAGGTTATAGCTAAACATATGGAGTTTCTTTGTGAGGTGATAAAAATGTTGGTGATAAAAATGTCTGATGATGGTTGCACTTATCTGTTAATATATTAAACACTATTAAATTTTATCCCTTATATGGGTGAATTGTATGGTATATGAATTATTTACCAATAAAACCATTTTAAAAATAAAGACATTGTGAATTGCTTGGGCTCTTGAGTCAATATGGAAACCTTCGTGGGATACTACCCAACAGCACACAATTTTAATGGTTAGTTGCAAAGCAAAGAAGCAAATGGATCCATTCATCTGGCAGATTATATATTAATTACTGTATAACTGTCTGGCTATATAATCTTGGGCAGAATGCTTGAATTTCCCTAAACCCGAGTTTCCTCATCTGGGAAGGGAACATGCTAGAATCTGTTATTAAATGAAAATATCTGTGGAGCTCAAGGTTTATGGCATGTGGCAGCCCCCGTTTAGGGTTCTTTTGCTGTGAGAACTGAATCATCATAAAAACAAGTTGCTCTGAGCGCAGTGTCATGTTTTCCTAAATTGCCCGTCAATTTTTCTCTTTCTTCCTTTATCACCTGGCTGTGGTAGCCTGTACCTTTTGGGAGCCATAGGTGATAACAGCTGATGGGTTGAGCCTGACCTTTTAGTGGGATTAGCTCTTAACTCCTTTCACATTATTTCTCTGAGCAAAGTCAACAGACCCTACTGGGATGGGTTGATTCAAAATATATAGGAAAAAGGTGCCAGGGGAAATCTTAAAAATATGGATATGTCAATTAATTTGAACAACAACAAATTTATATCCTTCATTGTCTAAAGGGTCCTATCCAAACCCAAAGCCATTCCCATCAAGTAAATTCTGACTCCTAGCTACCCTGTAGGACAGAGTGAAACTGCCCCATAGGGTTTCCAAAGCTATAAATCATTATTGAAGAAGACTGCCTCATCTTTCTCCCATGGAGCAGTTTGGTGGGTTTGAACCATTGACTTTTTGGTCAACAGCCAAATGTTTTAACCACTGAATCACCAGAGCTCCTTAAAGAGCCCTGAGTGGACTTTAAAATCTTGTTTTTCAATATACCAAAGCATTGAAACTAGAATTGCCCAAATGATTTACTCTTGGCAAAATCACCTCCCCATCCTAATTCTCTTCTTCATATAAATCCCACTGCTCTGCTTAGACCCAGCTCAAATGCCACTCCACAGTGCTTTCCCTGAAAACTTCAGCATTCCTGTTGGAATGACAAGATCTTTCATGATCCATAGTCCACAATGTCATGTGTTCTTCCACTTGTTTGGTTAATCATTCCTTGTGTTTATCATGTAGATCATGTGTGTGTGCTGCTTCTCCCACTCTCTTTATTTCTTTCCTCTGCCACTTTCCATGCCCCACCCCTATTCTATCTACCTGTGGCTAGCACAGTGTTAGATATCAAATCACTGCTTAATAAATGATCTTTATTAACACAGATGTAACAAATGAATCCTAGAAGTCAACTAATGGTGCACCTAGTGTGGTTTTCTTATGACTCCTATCTTTGGAGAAGGTTTCAATACCTGAATGCTTCTGTATAGGAGCTAAGCTTGTATTATATATGAATGCAGATGTGATTTAATTTAACAGAAGAGTATGTACTCCATATTAAAGGAACAACTGCTATCTCAGCTGACTGCTGGTATGAGATATGCAGTCCCAATGGCATCAAATCTTGAGAAACTGGAAATCCAAACTTCTTAAAATGTTAGCCACTACTCTAAAACATCAACACTGCAGCATACCATGGAGGAATCAATAAAATGGGAGAGAAGGCTCCAGAAGAGACTTATTGTATACGGAAACTTGGTAGATAATAATGGTGGTACCACAAAGCAGTAGGGGAAAGGATGGGTTGGGAAAATATAGTTGTGGGAAAACTAGTTTACAATCTTGAGAAAAATAAAGTTGTCCCCTACCTTATACTAGATAGGAAAATAGGCTTGAGGTAGATTAACAACCAAAGCGTGAAAGGTAACACTATGAAGGATGTTAATTTTGTGACCTAGAAGTGTGAAGGATGTTTTAAATAAGACTCCAAAAGCAGACTATACTATTGATGTATCTGACTGTATTAAAATTAAGTATTTTCAGTCAGAAAAAGATACCATGGACATAGTTATCAGTCAGATGACCAATTGACAAGAAGATATCACCAAGGTCTAAAAAAATAAGAGGTTAATATCTGGCACATTCAAAAAACTCTTGCAAGTCAACCAAAAACTCAGAAAATAGAAAAACAACTGGAAAAATGGGCAAAGGCCGTGAACAGGAAATTTCTTGAAGAGGAAATTTGAGTGGGCAATAAGCTTTTCAAGGAGAGCTCACTTCACTAGTAAATAGGGAAAGGTAAATCTAAACAATGAGCAAAATGACAACTTTATATGATTATGTTACCCAATTTTCTGATTTGTGCCAATAAGTAATTGACAAAGATGTGGGGAAGTGGGAAGTCATGAAATATACTAGTGTAAACCAGCACAGCCATTGTGGAGTAGTACTTGGAAGTTTTGAGATAAAATCAAATTTGCTTATAAATTTGAGTAATTTCATTCTTGGGTGTATCTAATTTGCTGTTGAGTTGATTCTACCTCATGGTGGCCCCGTGTGTGTCAGCGCAGAACTGTGCTTTGTGTGGATTTCAATGGCTGATTTTTTTTTTGAAAGTAGGTCACGGAGCCTTTCTTTCAAAGTGCCTCTAAGTATACTTTTAACTGCAAAACTTTTGGTTAGCACCTGAGCCCTTAACCATTTGCATCACCCAGGGGCCCTTCCTCAGAAAACTTTCCTAGACAGGAAAATTCTTACACAGGTCTATATGTCCCAATTTATGCCACTTATTCTGGTGTAATTATTAATAGTGACTCCATTCATTCTTCAAATGTCCTGATTTGGATGACGTCTTATTTGGTGACCCTGACCACTTCGTGGAATCATTATTGTGGTGTTTATGGTAGCAGGGTCCTGGAGGTAATGGGTAAAATGCCATAGATTTAATATATGGGACACCATGGAGCAGTGAGGAGCAATGGGCTGGGTATACAAAGGAGGAGGAAGACATACTTTGCCAAACAAAATACATCTGCAAGTTGAAGTGTAAACACTTACCTTGCTTTTTTTTTTTTTTTTTTTTTCCCCTGTGTGTGTGAAAGCATAGTAGCCATTGCTGGGTTGTCGTATAACTTACATAGCCCTTCAGACCTCAGAAACGGACCCATTTTCTCTCTTCCCAAAGGTTTCTACAGTTATCAAGAGACCTGGTCTTTTCATGAGCCTGGTCTTTGATCATTACAGACCTAGATGTCAGAAAGAATGGTCCCGGTTTCATAACTTAGAGAAGAGCCTCTTTCCGTAATAAGAAAAGGGATAATATTTTAAGTGACCTTAATCCATTAGCATGGACTCAGACTTTGTTGGAACTCTTGGGAGTATTTCCAGGCAGCTTCGTGTGGTTCAATGGTCAAATTCTTGCCTTCCGTGCAGGAGACCCAGGTTTGATCCCTGGTCACTGTACCACAAGCACAGCCACCACTGTCCTCAGCAGAGGCTACTGTGTTGCTGTGATACTGAACAGATTTCATCAGAGCTTCCAGGTGATCTCCTGAAAATCAGCCAGTGAAAACTGTATGGATCACAATGGTTTGATCTGCAAGTGATCACACGGGGATGGCATAGTCCTAGGCAGCATTTCATTCTTTTGAACATGGGGTCGCCATGAGTTGGAGACCACCTCATCTACAGCTAATGTCTTGGTTCTCTAGTGTTGCTATGACAGACAAGTGGATGGATGCCTTTAACAAACAGGAATGTATTCTCTCACAGTTCAGGAGGCTGAGTCCAAACTTAGAATGCCAGCTCTAGGGGCTGGGTGAAGGCTTCTTGACTTTGGGCTTCAGCTCTGCCTCCTATTCCAGACCCACTGGAGCTGAAGGCTTTTTCTTACTAATGCAGCTGCTGACTTCTGAGGCTGTCGGCAAGTAGAATGGCACAATCCCAAGATCAGCTGGCAACATGACAGACTACTGTCAAGTTTAGGAACAATTCGGAGATTGGCAGGCAACATGGCAGGCCAAAACTCAGCCAAATGCAAGGTCTGGATGTGCTAAAAGCACATCTTTCTCAGAACTTCTCCTTACATACTGGAAGCAAGCCCCATCCCAAAAGCAGCTACTCATTTTATTTTTCAAATTTTTATTGTGATTTGGGTGAAAGTTTACAGAGCAAATTCATTTTCCATACAGCAGTTCATAATAGTTTGTCTCATGACAATGACTGCAATTCTCTACAATGTAACAGCTCTCTTCCCACTTTTTCTCTGTAGTTACCTCTTCCCTGTGTCTTTCCCTCCCATGTACTCCCATCCCTTGAGCTGTCTCCCTGTGCAAACACTGCCCTTCTGTTTTCCCATGAATGATCAATTCAAGGAGTATATCTACCTGATGTAAATGTTCAGCCCAGATGCCTGTCCATTATGTGGCTGGAAGCCACAGGAGTGAGTTCAATTCCAGATCTGAAGGGTAGCTAGGGGCCATAGTCTCAGGGCTCTCACCAGGCTCTATCAGACCAGCAAAACTGGTCTTTTTTTTTTTTTTTTTTTTATGATTTTTGAGTTTTGTTCCACATTGTTCTCCCATTCTATACAGTATCTCCTACATGGATTCCCCCTCTGAGTGGTTGACAGTGGTAGCCAGGCACCATCTAGTTCTGGACGCATGGCCATACAGGCTGAGGACTGCATGGTCTACTAGTCCCTAAGACTAATTGTTTCCATGCATCTTTGGTTTTCTTTGTTCTTCTTTGCTCTGGATGAGAAGAGACCCATCATTGCATCTAGATGGCTGCTAAAAAAACCAAACCAAACTCACTGCTGTCAAATTGGATCCAACTCATAAGTGACCCCTCCTTGGGTTACTGAGGCAGTATCTCTATGAAAGTAGATTGCCCAATTTTCCTTCCAAGGAGTGGCTAGTGGGTTTGAATTGCCAGCCTTCTGGTTAGCAGTCAAATGCCTTAGGCACTACCTCACCAGAGCTCCCAGATGGTCGCTAGCAAGCTTTTAACACCCCAGTTGCTACTCACTGAAGTAGGATGTGGAACAACATTTTTGTGCAGTATATTATGCCAATTGAGCTTGATATCCCCTGTGACCATGGCTCCAAGCCCACAGGTCCAACTACTCACTCCATCCAGGTAGCTGGCTGTGACCAAGAAGTCACCACAATCTTGTCCCTTGACAGCTAGCTCTACTATATACCTGGACATTCTGACAGCACATATAAATATGCAAAAGCAGTTACTTAGCTGCTCACGGCAGATTCCATCATGGAGGTGATTACAATCTTATCACGGAGAATAACTACATCCAGCTGCCCAGTCACTCAAAACCATGGCCCAGCCAAGTTGACACACAACTTTAACTACCACAGCTGATAACCACCTTTCTTGCCTTCAGCATCACAGGTGATTCTCAAAGCATCACTGAGCAGTCCATCTTTGCTGGCAAATAATGCTAATGGCTTCTGTTTGAACCTTTTTGGCACATAAGCTCTAGTGGTGCAGTGAGTAAGGCATTTGGATGCTAACCAGAAGGTCAGCAGTTCAAACCCACAAGCTGCTCCATGGGAGGAAGATGGGGCAATCTACTTCAGGAAAGATTTAAAGCCTTGGAAACCCAATGGGGGTCGCTATGAATTTGAATCAACTCAATGGCAGTGAGTTTGGTTTTTTGGTTTGAAGTGAGTTGTAACTTTATCTTCTGGGTCTTAAATATGAGGTCCCTTGGTGGTTCCCCCAATGGTTAAATGCTGGGCTGCTAACCAGAGGGTCAGCAGTTTGAACCCACCAGCCACCGCCAGCCATTCCATGAGAGAAAAGAGCTGACAATCTGCTTTCGTAAAGATTATAGCCCTGGAAGTGCTACAGAGTGGTTCTCTGTCGTTTATGATTGCTAAGAGTTAGGATCGACTTGATGGCACACGACACTAACAACAACATCTTAAATACAGCGTAGACTAATGACTAGACTTTTCGAACTGAAGTCCTTCTGGGAGAACAGACAGAGGTGCTTTGATTGCTGCAGTAGTGCTAATTGCATCCCATTCTCTTGCTGTCCTTCTGGTACATGCTGACCATGGCCCAGCATCCTGCCGATGTTGCAGCTGAATCCCCCAAGCAAGTATCCCAAATGCTGGCTTGAGATGATGCAGCATCTCTAAAGTTAGCATCTTCATGATCAGCAGATGGGATAGGAAAATAAAGATGCAGCACCTGCCAACACAGCTGGTGTAATCCTGTGAAAGGTATTTCTTGGCCCCCTTTCTCAGAGAAATGGCCCCTTTTGGTTAGAAGCAGGGGAGGGTCTGGTTGGCTAAGATGGAGCCCCCAAACAGTGCCAGTGTCATTGGAGTGACATGGAGGACGTAGGGCATTTTTTCTCGCTTCTCTTCTTGATCTTTGAGTTTCATTGCTGGAATTCACCTCCCCTGTGTCTGGCACTGCCTTGGCTGTGGGCATGAAGAGGTTACAGCAGCCAGGGCGCCTGCTGGGCTGAGTTAGCACTTCCCTCCGCATCCAGAAAACCTCCAAGTAACAGCCCTTTTGCATCATGGAAAAGGGATGGTGGTGAGGGCTGGGGGCCCTCGCTGCTGCAGTAGGTCAGTAGGAACAGCTCTCTTTAACCATGCCATCTTCTGCTCCTCCTCCCCACAGCTCTGTGAAGAGGGGGCAGCGAGAAGGGAGAGCGGTCTGGAGTGAAGGATAAACGGGGGACATCAGCAGGTCCCTCAGCGCTCTCCTGCTTGCTGCATTGGCCCAAGCGCGTGCCCAGACCTGGGACATTCATGCCTTGAGGAAGGAGTCCAGCCCTGGAGGAGCAGGGCTGTGTCTGTGAGGCCAGTCCCCTGGGAGCTTTGGGCCAGCCCCAGCTCCCTGCGCCTCAGTGCGAGGAGACACCGGAGCCAGGAGCTTTCTCTGCAGCAGGACCGCGGAGGGGCTGGAGCTCTCCCAGCCTGTGCAGGGCTGGCTGACAGCTCCCTGTGGATACTGCCCCCTTCCAGGTGACCCTGGGCAGGCAGAGCTGGGAACCGAGTCCCAGTTACCCCTCCTGGACAAGAGGAGACAACTCCTGTTGGGGGAAACTTTGATTTTTCTTTGCCTCCAACTCCTGTGGCTGCTGTGAGATTTGCCTTCTCTCTAAAAGCTTTCATTTTTTACTTATTGGTGTTTGAGCAAAACAGTAAGAAGGGCAGTAAGAGTAAGAGACACTGTAGACTCGGAAGGGGGGTGGTTGTCATTTTCTTGGAAGTGACAAGTAGCCTCAACTGCATAGTCCCTGGGCCAGTGAAAACGTCGGAGGTTGTAGAGATACATCGAAGGGTCTGGACGCTGCTGCCACATGACTAACACCAAAGAACCCAGGAGAGCCATGGAATCCATGCTGGCAACATCTGGCTCTGCCACAGGCCCTGTCACCTTCTCACACGTCTTTGGTCAGCAGTGTCAACTCATGGAAGCAGGTAGGAAGCGTGTTGCGTGAGATGTGCCAGAGACTGGGAAGAGGGACATTATTGAGAGTCCCTAATAGCACGGTCCGTGGGTGTGTGTGTGTTTGTCTGTCTGTCTCTTTATTTCCTCTCGATGAAATTTGCAATGTAAGGCTCAACTGGCCCATACTTTCTCTGTCAACCATAAAGTTCTTAGGGCATGCCCGAGCCTAAATGTGCCACTTGGCATGGTGAGGAGCGTCCCTGTTTGTCTTTCATCATCCTTTTTGTTCTGTGGGTACCTTGAGGAGGAGGAAGGGTGGGTTAAGAGGGAGCTGGATGACATAATGACTGTGGTTATCTTTTGAGGGCAGGTGCTAACCCTAGACTTTCTGCCCGTCAGCTTGCTCCCCTCTGTCATGCCTCACCAGTCACTGTTGGAGTAACTTTGATGCTCTTAAGAGTGTCTGCCCTGAGAGTGGCTCCAGCCCTTGACTCTGCTGTTGGGATTCCTCATTAGTGTTTGCTTGCAAATTTGTCTTCCAAATGGCTCATGTTTTATACAGAGAGGAAAACTTGGCATGGGCTGCAGCCTTAACCCATGCCAGCCATCTTGCTAGCATGTGCATTGGGTTTCAAAGAAACCCAGGTGAGGGCAAATGGCTTACTGCAAATAGTTACTGGGTTGAGCCCATAAACTTGGGCTTGGAATGTGCTTATCGCTATGTTGGAGTAACAAAAGAAATAGAATGTTTCCTTGCTTCTTTTTTGGAGTTCATTCATATTGAGAAAAGGATCCAGTGTTTCTCCAGTGGCTTTCTGGTTGTTAAAGTGTTAATTGTGCATTTTGGCTGGGAGTCTCAGGGGGATGGCAGGAAGAACATTGTGTTGGGAGTCTGATGGGTTGAGTTGATGTTGATGTTTTCATTGGGTGGTTGCCTGGCCGGGCATATTGCAGACCTACCCTCTTCCCCAGGGCATCAGTGTCCAACTGAAAAATGAGCAATCAAGACTAGGGACTATCTGGTTCATCCAGTCCTTATATTCTGTGAGCTCAGAGGAGAAGGATTCAACAGAGAAGGCAAGTATTTCTAAGTATGGAGTATGTCTGGGAAGAGTGATATGGCTCAGCACAGAGAAGCAACTCATGGGATGAGTGACCAGGAGGGCTCTGGAGCTGGACTGCTTGGGTTCCAGTACTGGCACCACCTGTTGCAAGCTGTGTGATCTCAGGCAAGTTACTCAGCTTCTCTGTGCCTCCATTTCTGCATCTGTAAAATGGGAACACAAATCCCTACTTCATAGGATTGTTGTGAATATTAAATAAATTATTACGTGGAAAGCCTTAGGACTGTGCCTGGCACATAGACAGGGATGTGTTGATGTCAGCTATTTACTGATATTGCTCGGGAGAGGGAGTGTGCTGAGCAGGTGTCCTTCCACGGGCATCTGAGGCGTCTCTGCAAGGAACAGCAGAACTTCCTTTGGTTCTAGAAGATAGAAGCATTGGAAACCTCCACTTTTTTTTTTTCTTTTTTAAGTTTTCATTTGGGTGGAAATTTACAAAGCAAATTCATTTTCCATACAGCAGTTCATACACATTTTGTTTCATGACATTGATCTCAATCTCTGTAATGTAACTGCTGTCTTCCCACTTCCTCCCTCTAGTTACCTTTTCCCTGTGTCCTTCTTTCCTATGCATTCTTGTCCCCTGAGCTATCTCCCTATGCAAATACTGCATTCTGATCTCCCAGGATTGATTATTCTAAGGGTGTACCTACCGGGTGTAATTGTTCACCTTACAGGCCTATCTATTGTTTGACTGGAAGCCGTGGAAGTGAGTTCAATTCCAGGCCTAAAGGGTGATTAGGGGCCATAGTCTTGGAGACCTCATCACTCTCTATCATACCAGTAAGTCTTTTTTTGTGATTTTGAGGAAAATCTCTACTTTCTCATTTGATTCTGGCTTGTCCAGAAGGTTGAGAATCTTCCCACCCCACCCCCCATATCTGTAGAATGTTCTACCTGGAATGGTCTAGGTACATCTTTTTTGGCACAAGAAAGAGGACTTAGGATTCTGGACAGAAGTTTCATGTGCATTTTTGCTTCTCCGAGGCTGCTGTGGGAGGATCTCTAAAGTGCCTTGATGCTGTCTCCTGTGGCTTCATTCCTAAGCTTTTGGAGGCACCCCGGCCTAAATGAGGGCACAAAATGCTCCATCTCCTTTTAAAGAAATCCTTTATGTCAAGAGAGCAATGCAATTTAGGATTCTAATGACCAGCCATCTCGGGGGAGAACACTGTCCCTGAAGAACCCCAAAGAGGAATAATTAACCTCAAAGTCTGAAGTGCTCACTCAATTAGGAGGAGAAAGGGATTAAGAACAAACACCTAGACGGTTCACGAATGCACTCCGAAATGTATGTGAAAATGATTCTTGTACTCCCAGGGCTGATGGCTATGTTAACCACTTCTGTCCACCAGTGAGGGGCAGCTACTTGTCACACATGTTCATTGAGCACCTACCATAAGCTTTGTATTATGCCAGAAACCACAGAATGTCTGAATGATCAGTCACAGCCCTGGGCCTCAAGGGATTACAACCTCGTTGGTGGTAAGTATAGAACATCCAAGGGAAAAGTTACATAGGATGGAACTTTTTATTGGTATTCTTTCCTGAACAACCATTATATATATATATATGTATATATATATATAATTTCTTTGCCAACACCATAATTCAAAGGCTTCCTAATTCATTCATTGGGAGCTCTGGTAGTGTAGTGCCTAAGGCACTTGACTGCTAACCAGAAGGCTGGCAGTTCAAACTCACCAGCCACTCCTTGGAAGGAAGATGGGGGAATCTACTTCTGTAGTAATACTGCCTCGGAAACCCAAGGAGGAGTCACTATGAGTCGGGTCTGACTCGAGGGCACATAGCAACAACAACATTTATATATTATATCTTCTTTTTTTTATCGTGGTAAATATACATGTAACAAAACACTGACATTTCAACAATCTAAACATATATAGTTCCATGACATCAATTATGTTCGTCATGTCTAGCAGTCACCCTTTTCTTTTTGCAAATTATGTTGTTGTTGTTAAGTGCAATGGAGTTATTTTTTACTCATTGTAGCCCTAGGTACAACAGAATGAAATATTGCCCAGTCCTGCCCCATCCTCACAATTGTTGCTATGTTTGAGCCCATCGTTGCAGCCCCTGTGTTGACCTATCTACTTGAACATCTTCCTCTTTTTTGCTGACCCT
>NW_006921875.1:724470-731815 GCF_000298275.1 Orycteropus afer afer
ATTCCCTGGAGAAAGATATCATGCTTGGTGGTAAGGTGGAGGGTCGATGAAAGAGGGGAAGGCCTCAATGAGATGGATTGACACAGTGGCTATGATGATAGGCTTAAGTATAGCACGGATCATAGAGCGGGCTCAGGACTGGGTGGTGTTTCGTTCTGCTGTACACACGGTTGCTATGAGTCGGACACAACTTGACTGCACCTAAAATAACAACAACAATAACAACATAGTGCAAAAAGGGTGTGAGGGAGGTGTCCTCCTCTGACCTCCTCTAGAGAGAGAGAGAGAGAGAGAGAGAGAAAGAAACAGCAAAATCCCCAGTGGTAGCTCCCATAAGGTGGAAGTCAGACATGCTGCCACCCTCCAACTTTTTTACAAATTCTGGGACCAATCTGTCTGTTGCACAGCACTCTCTACTTGTCTGCTGGATTTGATAATTTGTTGCAACCACCACACAGAGCTCACAGATAATACTCATGATTATGGGATACATTAGGGAAGTAACTGGTTACAATTCAGGCTGAGGAGTGCTTAGGATACAATTCTTCAATCAGGAAGCCATACCCGAAGGTACACCTCTCTTTGGTGCTTGGCCTCTCAGCCTGTCTGCCCCACTTGAGCAAGTGTTACAAAGCTCTTTCAGTTCTGTTGATAAGTGCACTTATGTGCACCGCACTCTGCCAGCAAGCCTCCTGCCCAAAGGCACTCAGCTTTCTTGCTCTGTGGGCTGGCATGCCCACTGCTCTGTCTCATGTCAATCTCTTGGTTCTGCTGTCTCTGCTGCCACTGTCTCTCTGCCATTATCTCAGCGCAGGGATCTTGGGTCCAAGGACATGCTCCACTCTTGGGTCTTCTCTGACTTGATGGTAGTGAGATTCCACCTTTTGCACCTTTGGGATTATTCACTTTAAGCCTAGCAAAATGACAAAATTTACCAATCTCCACAGTAGGGTTCTATACACCTTATTTCCAGAGTTTCACTCTCATAAGCGTGCTATGTATCTTATTTACATTGCTAACAAGCTACCCAATCCCCTTGGTAGACCACAAGCACCTCATGTTAATATAGATCCCAGTAGTCATCTTTTGGGCACACAAAGGTCATGGCTAGAAGAGCCATACTAAGTAATTCACTGTACCACAGATGGCTAGAATACATTTTTTTTTTTTTTAGTCTATTCATCTGCTGATGAACATTTAGGCTGTTTCCATATTTTGCCAATTGTTAGTTGTACTACAGTGAACACTGGTATGCAAAACTATATGTTTTTTTTTTTTTTTATTAACTATCTCAGTTTTCAAAACCCCTAACCAACTTCATAGGTAAAGAAACCACTCAGAGGTTGGCTGTATGCCCATGTTCCCACAAGAAACAAACTCTGGTCTGATGCCCAAGCCTATGCCCTTAACCTCTAGAGTTAAGAGGTATGTGATGACATTGGATAATCTTTGTATCTGTAGGTTTCTCCTGTCTTTGGAGAAGAAGTTGGTTCCTGAGAGATGTAGTCATCAAGGCCACACTCTTAGGCAGGGCACTGGGTGATGTTGCAGCATCCCACTTGGCTCTGATTTTAGTGGCCCCTAACATCTTACTTACTAGAAGCCCTGGTGGTGTAGTGCCTAAGGCACTTGACTGCTAACCAGAAGGAAGATGGGGCAATCTACTTCCTTAGTGATACTGCCTCAGAAACCCAAGGAGGGGTCGCTATGAGTCAGGTCTGACTTGATGGCAAACAACAACAACAAGTATTTAGAAGTTAATTGCTAGATTTATAACCAAGAGGACAGGGAGCTAATATTTAGAGCATCTTCTGTGTGTGTGGAGCCATTGTCCTTTTGCAAAAGTTAAACAGATGATGATGAACAAAGAAGAGTGAGCCTTGTTTCCTATCTTTCGAACCAGGGAATGGGAACATGGTTCTAAGGTTTCCCTGTAGATTGCCAAGATGTGGTCCTATAGCATGTGGTCCTATAGGTCTTCGATCAGTGTCATAGTACCTATTAAGACTTCATTTCCCTTTATGGCTGAACAGTATTCCACTGTATGTATGTACCACATTTATGAATTCATCTGTTGATGGACATGGGTTATTTCCACCTTTCAGCTATTTGAACAGCACTGCAATGAGTGCTGGTATAGAAGTTTTTGTTTGTGTTTCTGCCTTCTGTTCTTTTGGGTACATATCTAGGATTGGAATTTCTGGATCATAATGTAGTTTATGGGGAAATATTTGAATATTCATAACCTTTATATTATGTTGTGGTTCCTTATTACCTATGTCTTTCCAAAGTCAAGACCATTTTCTTGGTCATCTTCCTGTCCTCCAAAACTAGTATGCTATCAGTGACATAGCAATTTTCATCAGTATGATGTTGCTGTCTATTTTAAACCAAATTGCTAGTCCACTTATGTTGTTGTTATGTGCCAATGAGTTGGACCCGACTCATAGCGACCCCTCCTTGGGTTTCCGAGGCAGTATCACTACGGAAGTAGATTGCCCAACTTTCCTTCCAAGGAGTGGCTGGTGGATTTGAACCACCAGCCTTCTGGTTAGCAGTCAAGTGCCTTAGGCACTATGCTACCAGAGCTCCTGAGCTCCACTTATAGGATGAGTGTTATTTTTATGAGAAGCTGTTAGCACAATAAGATGGTATTAGTGGAATTGACAAAGCAAAATTGTGGTTTTGTTCATTTGTTCATTGGCTTTCTCAAGACTAATTCTTTTACATAGCCCTCAAGTTAGCTTAGGGGAATTGAAGGCAGTGGGGAAGCAATTTTTCCTAATAGTCCCTGAGGTGATCAACTGAGGACTCAATTCCAAACTTTTAAAGAGAAAGAGGTCTCCTTTTGGGGCCAAATGGACAAAGTGGTAGGTACCAACTACTACTTTCTCTCCACCAGTGTCTCCTCCCTACCAAATCTCCCACCCTCATTCTCAAGATAGTGTCTTTTCAGAGTCCTGGTGGTCTCCTTGGGATGTGTGCAGCTGATCAGAAACATGCTGTCACGACACCCCTTGGACCATAACTTGACACCAAGAAGTGTCCTTCAATGGTGCTGTGAGCAAAAAGCAAGAGGGAGAAGTTAGGTCCTGATAGTTATTGGAAGAAATTGTATGTATGGTCATCCCAGCTAGTAAACAGCACAATCTTCCTGCAGGTTGTTGCATCAGGAGTAGAGGTTGGTCTCTCATTGACTTACTTCTCCAGAGACCTATATATCATAGTCAGGGGCACATGGTTATTAGCATGGGCTTAAGACTCAATTGTTTGTGTTTCCACTTCTGCCATTCACTGTGTGACCTTGAGCAAGTACATAATCTCTCTGTGCCATAGTTTCCTCATCTGTAATATGAGGACAATAGGCCTTTCTTCTAAGGCACTTGGACTTGAATCTCCAGCTTTTGGTTAGCAGCTGATTTCATTAACCATTTAGATCCCCCACGGACTCCTCCCTAGACAAGCAATCAGCAGATCTATGAGAATTCCTACCCACCAGTCACAAAAAGATGTTTAAAGAGGGACTCCATTGGACCCAATTTGTCTGAAACATCCCAGTTTGTGTCTCTCTTCCTAGTATAATTATTAACAGCATCAGCTTATATTCTAAAAATGTCCTAATTTACATAATAAAATGTATGACCACCTTTAGTAAGGAGCAGCCAGATAAATAAAATTCAAATTTGATTTAACATGTGGAGCACCTGATCCGGAGGTGGAACTAGCTTAAGGTTAAAAAGACAGTCTATGGAGTATGCTACTCTTTGGTTTAAAAGGCATCCAGGCAGTTTGGGTAGCTGGGTGCCCCTTCTCATCGGCACTATAAAGATTGCTGGTACTGCCATATCTCATTCTTCTGCCACCCACGGGGTCATCCTGAGTGAGAGTTGACAGCAACTAGTTATTACCAAATGAAAGATTTAAAATTTCCTAATGGCCTAACTCAGAAAGCTGTGACCTGCCTGTGAGCCACCTGTTTATAACCTCTGTTTTTAGCTCTGTTTTGGATAGCAGGTCTCTTGTTCCATTTTTCCAGGCTTTTTCTTGTACCAGTGATGTTCCTACTCCCCTTACCCCATTCCTTTGCCTTTCTTTGAGTAAAATAAGCTTATTCTCTTGTTCAGACACACACACACACGCACACATACACACAATGTTATGCATATTGATTAGTTGATCAAAATGTGACCAGAGGCTTGCAGGAATCTAATCCTATATTTCCCCTGGGAGCAATGATTTAGTGTTTGCCAATTCAGTGTTCATGGTGACTTTATAAACATGTTGTTGTTGTTGTTGTTGTTATGTGCCATCGAGTCGGCCCCGACTCATAGTGACCCCTCCTTGGGTTTCCAAGGCAGTATCACTACGGAAGTAGATTGCCCCATCTTCCTTCCGAGGAGTGGCTGGTGGGTTTGAACCACCAGCCTTCTGGTTAGCAGTCAAGTGCCTTAGCCACTATGCTACCAGATCTCCCATAAACATTACCATGAATGATGAGAATCGACTGTACTTTACTTGAGCTACTGGTGTTTTCATCCACTTCTCACTCATCTTAACCTGGAGAAGACTTGGCAGGGGATGTAGAGTAGGGTACAAAGAGTTAGAAGGAATATGCTTCTGAGGCTCCAAGGCATTCTGAGTTTTGCCTTGAGGTTATGCTAGTCCCAAATGGGCAGGTAGAGTGTAGTCATGACATGGAGGGTCTTAGCCGAACCATTGATGCGCAAGTCCCCCAGCAGCCTTCCAGCACTGTATCAGACAATATTCTATTGTGATACATTGGCTAATTTTCAGACGTAGATATTAGGCCTTTCTTCTTAGTCTGTTTTAGTCTGGATGCCCCACTGAAACCTGCCCACCATAGGTCACCCTGCTGGTATTTGAAATATTGGTGGCATAGCTTGAGCATCATAGCAATATTCAAGCCACCACAGTACAACAAATTGACAGACAGATGGTGGCTTCAGAAAGTATTGGGATTAAGTGACTCACTGAGTTTTCCTTCTGAAGTCAGCTTATGTGATACCAAAAGCCCAGCAAAGAATGGAACCTTTGAAGGTCTCTTTTCTTCCCTAGTGTAAAGGTGGCATATATTTAATCTTTAGATTTGGTCTTGTTCTTGGTCATAGATCAGCTTAACTTCCCAGGGATTTTTTTTTTTTTTTTCATTAGGCCTGATGTGTTTACCTGAACCAACTTCAAAACCTGAAGAGTTACTCTCCTTATATACCTTCTCAAATCCTCTCCCAGATAACTATTTAAATTGAGTGCAAATCTCTTATCAGACAAGTTTCCCCTTCTTCTGAAATGAAATGGAGTGACCATGCCCCTTGCCTTTGAGTCAATTTCAACTCATAGCAACCCTATAGGACAGAATAGATCTTTATGGAAGCAGACTGCCATATCTTTCTCTTGTGGAGCAGCTGGTATGTCCAAACTGCCAATCTTTCAGTAAGCAGTCAGGTGCTTTAACCACTGCACCACCAGGTTTCCTGGAGTAGCCATGTGGTTGTTGTTGTTGTTAGGTGCCATTGAGTTGGCTCCAACTCACAGTGACCCTGTATACAACAGAACAAAACACTGCCGGTCCTGTGCTGTCCTCACTATCCTTGCTGTGCTTGAACCCATCATTGTAGCCACTATGTCAATCCATCTACTTGAGGGTCTTTCCCTTTTTCACTGAACCTCCACTTTACCAAGCATGATATCTTTCTCCAGGGAATGATCTCTTCTGACAACATGACTAAAGTAGGTGTGACAAAGTCTGGTCATTCTCACTTCTGAGGAGTGTTCTTTCTGCACATCGTCCAGGACAGATTTGTTCTTTCTTCTAGCAGTCCATGGTATTTTCAGTATTCCTTACCACACCACAATTCAAAGGCATCAACTCTTCTTTGGTCTTCTTTATTCATTGTTCAGCTTTAACATGCATAGGAGATGACTAAAAATACCATGGCTTGGGTCAGGCATACCTTTGTCTTCAAAGTGACATCATAATCTTCAAAGTGACATCTTTGCTTCTCAACACTTTAAAGACACCTTTTGTAGCAGATTTGCCCAGTACAATACAACATCTTGATTTCTTGACTGCTGCTCCCATGAATGCTGATCTTGAATCCAAGTAAAGTGAAACCCCTGACAAGTTCTATCTTCTCTCCATTTATCATGAGGTTGTTTAGTGGTCCAGTTGTGAAGATTTTTGTTTTCTTTATGTTGAGGTGTAATCCATACTGAAGACTGTAGTCTTTGATCTTCATCGGTAAGTGCTCCAAGTCATCCTCACTTTCAGCAAACAAGGTTGTTTTGTCTGTATATCACAGGTTCATAATGAGTTTTCCTTCAATTCTGATGCTGTGTTCTTCACATAGTCCAGCTTCTCAGCTTATTTGCTTAGCAGATTGAATAATTATGGTGAAAGGATACAATCCTGACACACACCCTTCCTGATTTTAAACCATGCAGTATCCCCTTGTTCTGTTTGAATGACAGCCTTCTGGTCTATGTACAGGTTCCTCATGAGTACTGAAATTCTCATTCTTCTGAGTGTTATCCATAATTTGTTATGATCCACATGGTTGAATCCTTTTGCATAGTTAATAAAACACAAGTAAACATCTTTCTGGTATTCTTTGTTTTCAGCTAAGATCCATCTGACAACAGCAAAGATATCCCTTGTTCCATGTTCTCTTCTGAATCCCACTTGAATTGTTGGTAGTTCCCTGTCAATATACTGCTTCAATTGTTTTTGAATTATCTTCAGCAAAATTTTACTTGTGTGTGACAGTAATGATATTGTTCAATAGTTTCCATATTCTGTTGGATCACCTTTCTTTGGAATGGGCAAACATATTTTCTTCCAGTCAGTTGGCATGGTAGCTCTCTTCCAGATTTCTTGGCATGAACAATTAAGCACCACAGATTTAAGAAAAGCTAGAGGAAGAGCACTTTCCACCTTGATGGTCCCCTCAAATGTGGCTGGTGAGTGGGCAAAGCTCACTGTGATGGGAATCATTGGGCAAGAAGGAAGTGAAGAGGGTTTCCATAAGGGTCAGTGAGAAACTCCACAGCAATAAGAATTATCTGAAGACTTAAGGCTGACAATATGATGTTTTCAATAGGGGAGCTTGTTAAAGTCATACTGTAAAATACTATGAAAATATAAAAATCATTAGGTAGTGATATCCAGAGATTCCCATCTCTCCATCTCCAATCCCACCTGTATTTACCTTTTCTTTATTCTAGTGTCTAGGGTCACTAGGAGGAGCTCTAGTAGCATAGTGGCTAAAGCACTTGACTGCTAACCAGAAGGCTGGCGGTTCAAACCCACCAGCCACTCCTCGGAAGG
>NW_006921875.1:732650-733762 GCF_000298275.1 Orycteropus afer afer
GGGGGGACACTGCAGCTCTAGTCAAGAGCACTCAAGATAATGGGACTCTAGGAGGTGGTGAGAGCTCCTGGCTTTTTGTTAGAAGAGAGAATGAGGTCACTTCCCAGAGGGCAGTGATAGACCTAGAAATCTACCAAGGAAAACAGAAAGGTCTGTTTGGGGACAAAGATAGAATCTACAAGCAGATCAGTGCTCTAAACAAAGTAGTCACTCCAAAAGGTTTGGTGGAGGGAGTAAGAAGGAGGATAGTCAGAGAACAGAAGTTATAGGTGGGGAGGCAGGAGGCACAGCTGGCAGCTGCTCTGGGGTGCTGGACGTCAGCACGCACCTTCATCAGCACAGAGGAAAACTACTGTGCCGTGACAGGAGAAAAGAAAATAGTAATTCAGGAAAGTGTATTAGGTTTCTCAAGAGAAAAAAGAACCAATAGGATATATAGATGGACTAGTAGAGAGGAGGATGGGAGGAAAGAAGAGGAGAGGGAAATGGATTTATTTTAAGAAATTGGATTATGGGATTATGGGGCCTGGCAAATCCAAAATCCATAGGCCAGGTGGCAGGCTGGAAACTCCAATAGGATATCTATGTCATAGTCTTGAGGCAGAATTACTTCTCCCCTGAAAAACCTCAGTTTTTACTTTTAAGACCTTCAACTAATTAAATGAGATCGACCATGTTACGGAGAATAATCTGCTTTATTTAAAATCACTGATGGTAAATGTTACTCATATGTAAATAATTCATAGCACCAACCACTAGGCTAATATTTGACCAAATAGCTGGGCACTGTAACCTAGCCAACCTGACACATAAAATTAACCATAATAGAAGGGAACCCCTGATACCTCACCAAAAACAACACCTCTACTGCCAGTTAAACAGGGCATATTGCAGGGAGAAGGACGTAGTTTGAAGAGCTGGATTCTAGATACCTGACCAATCAAAGCTGAGATCATGATAATATGATGAGACTAGTCTACAGTACAGACGAAGACCAGTTCCAGAAAAGATTGCACAACAAGATCTCAGAAATTTTAATTTTATTTTGGCTGCTGCTATTGAATGAGATCATCTGGATATATATTTCTAGGTTGAATTATTTATTTATTTAT
>NW_006921875.1:734372-746253 GCF_000298275.1 Orycteropus afer afer
GTATAGGCTGCAGATCACATGGTGTACAGTCACTTAGACTAATTGTTTCCATGAATCTTTGGTTTTCTTCATTCTTCTTTGCTCTGGATGAGGAGAGACCCATTGTTGCATCTAGAGGACTGCTTGCAAGCTTTTAAGATCCCAGTCGCTACTCGCCAAGGTAGGAGGTGGAACAATGTTTTGTGTAGTATGTTATGCCAATTGAGCTTGATGTCCCTTGTGACTATGATCCAGAGCCCACAGGTCCAAGTACTCACTCCCTCTGGGTAGCTGGCTGTGGCCAAGAAGTGACTACAACCGTGTCCCTTGTCAGCTCTACTATATACCTGGGAATTCTTACAGAACATAGCAATATACTTGTAAAAACATTGTCTGCCAACCCCATGTATGGTCTTGGGTACACTCCCCTGTGCATGTTGTTGTTATGTGCCGCCGAGTCAGCCCTGACTCATAGCGACCCCTCCTTGGGTTTCTGAGGCAGTATCACTATGGAAGTAGGATTGCTCAACCTTCCTTCTGAGGAGTGGCTGGTGGGTTTGAACCGCCAGCCTTCTGGTTAGCAGTCAAGTGCCTTAGCCACTATGCTACCAGAGCTCCCCCCTGTGCATAGACATACCTAATAGTTCAGCATGTCCACCCATCTATTCACCTGTATACCCATGTTTGCCTTCACTGACAACACAGTACTGTATGTGCAAAAGGGTTAATCTTTGTTGTCTGTACCTCCCATGTACCTCTCTATGTCTTCCTCCTCCTCAATGCCACCATGTTGATCACTCACATTGCCCTTTACATTGCACTGTACATTGCCCTTCTCTTCACCCAAATCAATACTTGTCTTGACCTATCTAAGAGTGTTCCCTCCCCTCCCCTTCCACCTCTTGTAACCAACAAAGAAAATATCCTTTCACATATAAACCTTTCCTCGACTTTTTACAATAACGGACTAATACAATATTCGTCCTTCTGTGATTGACTTATTTCACTCAGCATAATGTCCTCCAAGTTCATCCACATTATGTGGTGTTTTGCAGATGCTGCATTATTCTTTAGGGTTGCATAGTATTCCATGGTGTGTATGTACCATAGTTTGGTTATCCATTCTTCAGTTGATGGACGCTTAAGTTGTTTCCATCTTTTGGCTATTGTAAATAGTTCTGTGATGAACATGGGTGTGCATATATCTATTCTTGTCACGGCTTTCACTTCTTTAGGATATATACCTAGTAATGGAATGGCTGGGTCAAATGGTATTTCTAATTCCAACTTTTTAAGGAATAGCCATACTGCTTTCCACAATGGTTGTACAATTTTACAGTCCCACCAGCAGTGTATGAGAGTCCCAATCTCTCCTCATCTTCATCAGCATTTGCTATTTTGTGTCTTGTTGAACTTTGCTACTAGTGCGGGGGCAAGATGGTATCTCATTGTTGTTTTGATTTGCATCTCTCTAATGGCTAATGATCATGAGCATTTCTCATGATATTTTTATTGGCCACCTGAATATCCTCTTTGGTGAAGTGTCTATTCATGTCTTCTGCCCATTTTTAAATTGGATTATTTGTCCTTTTGTTGTTGAGGTGTTGGAGTTTTTTTTTTTTTTTTCATAAATTCTAGAGATAAGTCCCTTTTCAGATATGTCATTGCTGAATATATTTTTCCCAATTTGTAAGTTCTCTTTTGACTCTTTTGGAGAAGTCTTTGGAAGTACATAAAAATTCAATCCCATACATCTAGTTTATCTTCTGCTGTTTGTGCATTTTGGGTTATGCTTGGTAGTCTATGTATGCTATATATTAGGGGCCCTAAATTTGCCCCTAGTTTTTCATTGAGGAACTTGATAGTTCTAGGTTTCACATTTAAGTCTTTGATCCATCTGGAGTTAGTTTTTGTGTATGGTGTGAGGTACACGCTTCTGCAAATGAATATCCACTGTTGCCAACACTATTTATTAAACAAACATTCTCTTCCCCATTTAATGGATTTTGGCCCTTTGTCAAAGATCAGCTGACCATAGGTCAATGGATCTATTTCTGAATTATTATTTTTTTTTTTCTCAGCATTTTGAGTATGCTGTTCCTCTGTCTTCTGCCTTCCATTCCTGCTATTGGTCACTATTCCTCTTGGGATCGTTTCTTTGTAGGTGATCTGCATTTTCTGTGGATTTACTTTTAAAATCTTTCTGATGGCTTCTCTGTAGTTTTTCTACAATATGTCTAGTAATTAATCTAATTTTATTTATCCTATTTGGGGTTTGTGCTTCCCAGACCTGAGTGTGTGTGTCTCAGTTCTAGAAAATATTCAGCCATATATTTCTTGAACACTGATTCTTTCTCATTGTTTCCATTTATGACCCGTTAGAAATTCCTTTGTGACTTGCATTGGGCTTCTCAATCTGACCTCTATTTCATATTTTCCATCTTTGTCTCTTTGCTGCATTCTAAGTAATGACTTAAAAATGATCTTTTCCTTATTAATTTTCCTTCTAGTTGTATCCAGTCTTCAGCCCACCTCAGGCAATCTTTTTTTTTTTTTCTTAACTTTTATTGTGATTTGGGTGAAGGCTTACAGAGCAAATTCATTTGTATTTAGTTTTGCGATTGAAATCCTTGCAATGTGTCAGCTCTCTTCCCACTTCCTCCCCATGATTACCTTTTACCTGTATCTTTCTTTCCTATGCATTCCTGTCTTCTGAGCTTTCCACCTGCACTCATGCTGCAATTCTGATCTCTCATGGTTTATTGTTGTAAGGAATGGACCTCTCTGGTGTAATTGTTCACCTTATACACCTGTCTATTGTTTGACTAAAAGGTAAGTCATGGGGGTGAGTTTAATTCCAGGCCCAAAGGGCGATTGGGGGCCGTAGACTCTGAGGTTTCACCAGTCTATATTGGACCAGTAAGCCTGGTTTTTTTTATGCTTTTCACTTTTTTTCAACATTTTTCTACCACTCTATCCTGAATCTCCAATTTTGATCTCTTTCTGAGTGGATGGCAGTGGTAGCTAGGCACCATCTAGTTCTTCTGGTCTCAGGGTCAGGTAGGCTGAGGTTCCCAGGGTCCACCAGTTCCTTGGATTAGTTGTTTCCATGAATCTTTGATTTTCTTCACTCTTCTTTGCTCTTGATGAGGAGAGACCAATGGTTGCATTTTAGATGGCTGCTCTCAAGCTTTTAGGACCCCAGAATGTACTCACCAAGTAGGATGTAGAACAATGTTTTTGTGTACCACGTTATTCCAATTAAGCTTGATGCCTCCCAGGACCATGGTCCCAAGCCCGCAGGCCCAGTGACTGACTCCCTCAAGGTTTTTGGTTGTAGCTAAGAAGTTAACATAACATTACCTGCTGTTAGCTCCACTATATATATGGACATTTTTATAGTCCATACATATATATGTGTAGAAATACCATCTGCCAAACCTGTACATGGTCTTGGATATATTCTCATTCACCTATCCATAGATCCTTTTGCATGTCTACCTATAAATCCACCTATTTATTAATGTTTATTATCACAGATAATGCAGAATTGTGATGTAACAGTATTTACCTTTGTTGTCTGTACCTCTTGTGTACCTCTCCATGCCTTCTTTTTCCTTAGTGATGTGCTGATCACCCACTTTTGGGATATTGTCTTTCCTTTCACCCAAATCATTATGTGTCTCTTACCTAGCTAGCAATTTTCCCTCCCTTACCCTCCCATCCCTGGTAATCAATAAAGAAAGTTTCTTTCTGCGTGTGTCTTTCTTTGACTTTTTATAATAGTGGACTCATAACAATAATTGTGCTTCTATGATTGTCTTACTTCACTCAGCATAATGTCCTCCAATTTCATCTGCATTATGAAGTGTTTTGTAGAATCTTCATTATTCTTTAATGTTGCATAGTATTCTATTGTGTGTATGTACCATATTTGTTTATCCATTCATCTGTTGATGGGCACTTAAATTGTTTCCTTTACTTTGCTATTTGCTGTGATGAACATGGGTGTGTATATATCTATTTGTGTCCTGGCCCTCACTTCTTTAGGATATATACCTAGTGTTCTGGTTACCATGTACCACTCTGACAGAAATATACCACAAATGGGATGGCTTGAACAAAAGGAGTTTATTCTCTTAGAATTTGGGAGGCTAGAAGTCCAAGTTCAAAGTGACAGGATCTAGGGGCTGTGTGAAAGCCCCTCGACTTTGGGCTGTAGTTCTGCCTCTTGCTCCTGGCCCACTGAAGCTAGAGACATCTCTTTACTCAGGCAGCTACTGGCTGCTGAGGCTAACAAGCCCAAGGTTGACAAATAAAATGGCACAGTCCTGATGTTACCAAACCACACAGCAGGCCATTAATTCAAGTCCATTGTAAGTCCCACGGTTGGCAGAGCATGGCAGGCTGCTGAACAAAGACACAGCTACATGCAGGGTCCAAGCATGCCATAAGCTAGAGATCCCCAAGGCTTTTCCTTATACAGGAAGCAGACCATATCCCAAAGGCAGCTACTCAGCTGCTTGTGGTAGATCCCACCATGGAGTTGATTGCCAGTCTCATCATGGGGAATAACTACCACCAGCTGCCCAGCCACTCAACCAGGCCCAGCCAAGTTGACATATAAATTTAACTACCACAATTCTATCCCTTGTCAACTTGGCACCTGTACAGGTCTTCATTGGGTGGCATCTGTACAGATCTCTCTTACTAGGGGCTCTAGTTCCCTAGTTCCTCTAAATGGTGACCTCACCCCCTTGGCCTGGCAGACTCCATTCCTCTCCCTCTTGGGTATGGCAGCCCTGCCCCCTCACTCTTGCACAGTGGCTATGACTCCATACCACAGGTGCACATGAACGAGCAGCCCCACACTCCAGAACCAAGTTGGTGAAGGTCTGGCTCTGCAATCTAGTGGACTGTGGTGGTTTCATTCCCAAAGGCCATGGTCCTACCCTTGAGCCTGAGGCAGCTTTGCTTCCCCTTTCCTTGGTCTCACTGCTTCTACTAATTAATGCCCAAGGGCAACCCACTCCACCAGGAATCTTCCTGCCCAAAGGACACTCAGCTTTCTTGCTCTGTGGGATGGCCAAGTTGCTACTCCATTTTATGTCAGTCTCTTCACCAATTAATGCCCAAAGACAACCCGCTCCACCAGGAAACTGCCTACCCAATAGTACCAGGCTTTCTCCTCTGTGGGCTGGTAAGCCTGTTGCTATTTAGTGCCAGTCTCTGGGCTCGGCTACTGCCATCTTTAATGCTGGTCTCTCTGCTGGCATCCCTCTGCCAGTCTCTTGGATCTGTTTCTGCCATCTCTCATGCCGTATGCTGGGGTCTCTCTGCCGAGATCTCAGGTCAAGGACACACTCCACTCCTGTTTCCACATTTTAGGTATTTGTCAGAGCAGCACCCCACTCTTGGTACAAAATTCTGTTCTGGTTACTTAGTGCCATTCTGACAGAAATATACCACAAATGGGATGGCTTGAACAAACAGGAGTTTATTCTCTTACAGTTCGGGAGGCTAGAAGTCCAAGTTCAAAGTGCCAGGATCTAGGGGCTGTATGAAAGCCCCTTGACCTTGGGCTGCAGCTCTGCCTCTTGCTCCTGGCCCACTGAAGCTAGAGGCATCTCTTCACTCAGGCAGCTACTGGCTGCTGAGGCTAACAAACCCAAGGCTAACAAATAAAATGGCCCAGTCCTGATGTTACCAAACCACACGGCAGGACATTAATTCAAGTCCATTGTAAGTCTCAAGGTTGGTAGAGCATGGGAGGCTGTTGAACAATGACACAGCTACATGCAGGGTCCAAGTGTGCCATAAGCTAGAGACTATCCTCAAGGCTTCTCCTTATATACAAGAAGCAGACCACATCCCAAAGACAGCAACTCAGCTGCTTGTGGTAGATCCCACCATGGAGTTGATTGCCAGTCTCATCATGAGGAATAACTACCACCAGCTGCCCAGCCACTCAACCAGGCACAGCCAAATTGACATATAAATTTAACTACCACACCTAGTAATGGGAATGCTGGATCAAATGTTATTTCTATTTTCAACTTTTTAAAGAAGTCAGGCAGTCAGTTGTTAATTTGTGTGTGTTCCTTCAATCTCTAGAAGTTCTATTTGAGTCTTTTCAATACTGCATGGTATTCTTTTTCTGTTTTTAAAGTAATTTCTTATCTTTTGGTTTGATCTTGATTTTATCTTCTTTTTTACTTAATCACTTTAATCATACTTATCAGATAAAGTAATTTTATAGTCCTCTGACATTCTTGGGTATAATTCTTTTGTTTTGCTGTTGGTTCATGTCAAGTTACCATATTACCTCGTGTAATTTGTAATTTTGCATCTTGAACTTATGTTTTAGGTTTGTGAGACACGCTTCATACAAACACAACACACTGCCGTCGAGTCGGATCCAACTCATAGCGACCCCTCCTTGAGTTCCGAGACGATATCACTATGGAAGTAGATTGCCCAACCTTCCTTCTGAGGAGTGGCTGATGGGTTTGAACCACCAGCCTTCTGGTTAGCAGTCAAATGCCTTAGGCACCCACTTACCATAGGGAAAATTATATCAATTTCTGGGCTGAGGAGTTCCTTATACTGCCAAATAAGATAAATTTGAACCCCAATCCATTTGTGGGCAAGCTTGGGGTAAAGGGTTACTAAGGAAGATCACATCCTTCTCAGCTTTATTTGGGAACCAAATTGAGATAGACTAGCTTCCTTGTCTACTTTGGTTTGTGTGCAGAACCTTATCGAAGCCCCATCTTTCCTTAATGGTGAAGCACTCTACGTTAACTGGCTTGTGTATATAGAGTTCAAATTCCTCTATCCTAGCATGGTCTAAGGCCTGTCACCTCTCCCATGTGGCCAGTACAACTCTCACATCCATTTGACAAGATCAGCAAATATCTCTGAGCTGCCAAAGTGTTAGTGGCTGCTACTACACTTATTTAATTTTTTTTTTTTTTTTAAATGTGTGTGGCTTCCCCTTCCTTTGAGAGCTCAGGTGGGTAATTGTGAGGATGCTCATTATATTTCCCATCACCTTTTGCCACTGTACCTATAGCCTATAAGAGAAATACACTAAATGATCTGAAGGCTGGAGAGACACATGCAGGACTTACTGCAATGGGCTGCTTCCCAGAAGGGCTAGACAATGAAGACATAAATATGTAGGTGCTGACTTGGGCCATGGCACTTCTAAAACCCTGTAGGGCAGAATGGTTGGGCTTAGCTCATGCTCAAAGACTCTGCTGTCTGGAATTGTGGAACTGGCTCAAGTTCCTTTGACCCACTTCTTCCCATTCGTCTGTTTGCTTTTGCCCATTCTGATCTTGATGCCTGGCTTTTCTTAGGCATGTTTCAGTTCCTGGTTTCTGTTCCCACTCGACTCCTAGTGTTTTCCATTCTGACAATCAGTAACAGACCTTGTTATCACCTTTGCTTCAGGGACTAGACCAGACATTTACCCTGGAGCCTCTTGGAGACTCACTCAGTGCCAATCGGGTATTGCCAAAACCAGAGCAGAGGCAGGAGCAGAATCGACCATTACAGCAGAGTGCTCTTCAATGACGGGAGAGAGCTGTATGCATTCCTGAAAATTCTATCCTGGAGCAAATCTTCCTTCCTAGGGGAAGTCAGGCAAAATGGCCAAGAGACTCTTATGTTTTGTGTGACTTTTTTTTTTTTTTTGGAAACTAAGATTTACCAACTTTTATGAAGGTCATTAAAGTGAAATGCTGGTGCCCTTAGGTAATGTGTGAGTGGTTATGGTGGATTTTTTTTTCCAGTCCATTAACTCAGAGGGAGAAATATCCTAAGTAGTTTTTGCTCTTGCCTCTCTTGAAGTGATATCTCTACCCTCAGTGTCTGAAACCTTGGTGGAAAATGTTCTTACAGCTGTAGTTCCCCTAAGAGGTCACATCCACCATGAATGGAGGGGAGCAGTGGTTCTGTTTTGCCACAATGCAATTGAGTGGACCCTGAAGATTACCCATAAGACCTGTGCTAAGACTTTGGCAGAGTGAGGACTAGGATCTTAATTCAGTGTTAAACCAGCACAGGCTGCCAGAAAAGACCACTGCCCAAGGCTATGGGCCCAGAAATGGCAGAACGAGAGGCAGGGTGTAGGACAGGCCTTCCAAAGTTGTATATGGGAGGGAAACTTGGGTTCTTGGCATGACGTAGAGTGCCATCACCTGGGTTCCTACTGCCCACAAGTCCAAGTCCTCCAATCCCGGAAAAGATTCTAAAGGCCCCTGGGCTATTCGGGTTCTTTCTTAGTTCCACAGCCCTTCCACAAACAACCCAAACTTTTGCCATCCTTACCCATTTTTCAAATGCTTTCTGGGAAACATGAGATCTTTGGACAAAAGCAAAAATCTCCCAATGTGAAATTTCTGAATAGGGTTGGAATAACTTCTCGACTGTAACTTTTGTACGTGTGTGGCTGATATGGTAATTCTGGTGTCAGGCTGGGTAGGGGTCTAAGATTGTGTAGTTCCTACGGAAAACAGAGTGTGCTCATCCTAAACTTGAGTTGGCTTTCTGTGGAACTCATTGGGGTCTGAACAAAGCCATACTTGTGCACCAATTAATGATGCAGATTAGCAGTCATAGAAGTAGCAGTAGAAGTAGAGGTAATGAAAGACAAGGCAAAGAATGCAGCTGGTCTGCAGAAATTCAGATGAAAGAAAGTGCCAGCTACGTGTTAGCAGCTGGTCAATTTTGCTGCTTGAAATGGAATTCCTGGACTTGGTTTTGTTCTAGAGACATCGTTTATTTTTAGTTCCACCAGGGAGCCTGTAACCTATTCTCAGGGTAACTCAGAAAGCTGGTCTGCCTTTGAAAGACAGGCAGCATTAATACGTCGACTTGTGGCCTAGAAAGGCTCTCTTGCCTGCTCTCGCATGAAGGAACAGCCAGTTGCTTTCCAAGGTAAGAGTAAGGTCAGGAGAAATTTGGGGGATTTCAAAGGAGTATACACTTTTTTGCACAAAGTCTATTACTGCAAGCTGAAGTTTTAGCTCTTTGGCCTCAGTGACTCTTTGGCCAAGAAAGCGTCAGCTGAAAGAGCTCATTCCCCTCAGTTCTAAGTGTTTGTTAAAAATCCCCGTTTGTCAGGTGGCACCACCCTGGCTGTCCCCAATTGAAACAAAAGTTCTTCTGTGACCATTGACACTTGGGAATAGAGTCTTGGAGCTGTGTTTATGGCAGTAGGCAGTGAGCAGAGACTTTATCACTTTTCCTGGTATAGTGTTGATCGCTGATAAAGAGCCCAGTGTGGCCCAAGAAGAACCTTTTCCTATTATCTAGTCCCTCAGTAAATGGAAGAATTGTGGGGCCCGTGTTTCACTTTCAAGGGTCATAAACTTCTCAAGTGGTGGAACAGCCTCAGCCAGGATGCTGAGCCGCAAATGGTGTTGTGTTTGCAGAAATCTACGATTACAGAACCTCTGCTTGCTCCAAATAGCATAATGACAGAGCTGCCAAGGGCTTCTGTGAACTTCAGGAGAACATAAAACAAACACGTGTTTTATAAGCCCAAAGCAAGAAAGTGCAAGGCAATTCCTTGGGCTGCCTTCTTTTGCAAAGTGGATAGAGTGTGCTGAATTTGCTGCTTGTCCTGGTTCTTCTTATGCCATGTAGACAAATGCTACTTGAAGACCACTGATTCAGTGAAAGCAGATAAGAACTTTCTTTCCCTATGAGATCTCTCTCCAGAGAAAACAATGAGTATTTGCTGGAGTTGAGATGTGAAAGGTTTTTAGGCAAAAGTATAAAAAATATGTAAGGATATAAAAAGGAAAAGAAACCCAAACCAGAGTCAGATCTGAATCATGGCAACCCGTGTGCTATCAAGTAGATCTCCTCCAGAGAATTTTCGTGGCTGTAATCTTTATGGAAGCGGATTGCCAGGCCTTTCTACTGCAGCACTGCTGGGTGGTTTAAATGCCAATGTTTAGGTTAGGAGTCAAGTACAAGCCATTTGGACCACCCAGGCACGTTATGGAAATACAACTCACTGCTGTTGAGTTGATTCGATTCATAGTGACCCTATAGGACAGAGTAGAACTGCCTCACAGAGTTTCCAAGGCTATAAATCTTTAGGAAGCTGACTTCCTCATCTCTCCTCCATGGAGTGACTTGTGGGTTCTAAGCACCAACCTTTAGGTTAGCAGCCAAATGCTTTACCACTATACCACCAGAGCTCCCGATGGAAATACAGGGTCCCTGATAATCCAGTGTTATTGTTGTTAGTGCCATTGAGTCAGCTCTGATTCATGGTGACACCATGTGTAACAGAATGAACATTGCCTGTTCCTGGGCCATCTTCATGATCATTGGCATGATTGATTCCATTGCTGTGGCCATTGTGTCAATTCTGAATGCCTTCCAAGTGAGAGGGCTCATCTTCCAGTACTATGTTGGGCAGGACTCTGTTGTGATCCACAGGGTTTTCATTGGCTGGTTTTCAGAACTCGATCACTAGGCCTTCTCCCTAGTCTGCCTCAGTCTGGAAGCCTTGCTGAAACCTGCCCACCGTGGGTGACCCTGCTGGTATTTGAGATACCAGTAGCATACCTCCCAGCATCATAGCAGCGTGCAAGAAACCACAGTAGGACAAATTGATAAATGGGAGGTAGGATGATCCTAGCAGCCAGCCTTAAACGAAGGAACTGGATAACACACTGTTTCATTGCCCTGAATCTTAAACCACAGTGACAGAAAAGTGTGTCAGCAAGGTAGTTTATAGTCCAGGAAACATCAGGAGTGATTGCAGTGAGGGGATAATGGCTCTTTGTTTGGGTCTCCCTCTTTCCTGTGATTCCTGACAGTAAAAAGGGTTGGAAACTTACAGAAGATCAGGAACAGGAGGGTAAGGGAAGAGTGAGGTGCTCAATCTAACCTTGCAGGGTGGACAGCTTGTGAATAAGGGGACTCTGCCTGGGTCTGTCTTATCTCTCTCTTTCTCTCTTTTTTTCTTCCTGAATCATCTTCTTCTTCTTTTGTTTTTTCTCTACTCATTTCTGCATCTACATTTTCTTAGGAGAATCACAAATCATAAATATTTAGTACTTGAATTTTTTCTGGATAACATGTCCTTCTTAGCTTCTTATGATTAAGGCTTGGCTTAACAATGTTGGGGGACTTACTAAGCATTTATTCATTGTTGTTGTTCTTAGCTGTTGTCAAAAAGACTCTGACTCATTGTGAGCCCATGTGTTACAGAGTAGAACAGCTCCACAGGGTTTTCTTGGCTATAATTTTCACAGAAGAAGATTGCCAGGCCTTTTCTAGTGGCATAGTGCCTAAGGCATTTGACTGCCACCCAGAAGGCTGGCGGTTCAAACCCACCAGCCACTCCTTGGAAGGAAAGTTGGACAATCTACTTCCATAGTGATACTTCCTCGGAAACCCAAGGAGGGGTCACTATGAGTCAAATTGAGTTGACGGCAGCGAGTTGTTGAGTTTTCTTCTGTGATACTACTAGGTGGATTCAAACTATCAACTTTCTAGCTAACAGTTGAATGCAAACTGTTTGTACCACCTAAGGACCATAAAGGACCCCTGGTGGTTCAGTGGTTAAGTGCTTGGGTGCTAACCAAAAGGTCAATATTTCAAATTCACCTAGAGGCTCTGTGGGAGAAAGACCTGGCAATTTGCTCCCAAAAAGATTAAACAAACAAACAAACACCAAACCAGTTGCCATCAAGTTGATTCTGACTCATGGTGATCCTATAGATTTTCAAGGCTGTAAATCTTTACGGAAGTGGACTGCCACATCTTTTTCCCATGGATCCTATGGAGCTGCTGATGTGTTTGAATTGCCAACCTTTCAGTTGGCAACTGAGTGCTTAACCACTGCACTACCACGGCTCCGTCCATAAAA
>NW_006921875.1:746876-747491 GCF_000298275.1 Orycteropus afer afer
CTGACTGAAAAGGACCCTGAAGCTACCCTCAAAAAGGGACATTTTGACTGCTTTAAGTAGGGTCTAATTCCCCCTCCACCCCCAAATGCCATTGACTGAACTGTGACTCATGGTGACCCCATGTGTATCAGAGTAGAACTGTGCTCCATAGAGTTTTCAATGGATGTTTTGGAAGTAGATCACCAGGCCTCTTTTCTGATGTGCCTCTGGGTGGACTCAAAATCTCCAACTTTTCAGTTAGCAGCCTACTGTGGTAACCATTTGCCCCACCCATGGTCTAATCCCCATCCAGACAGCAGTGGCACTTCAGTGATAGAATTCTCACTTTTGATGCAGGAGATGCAGGTGTGACTCTTGACCAGCGCTTCATGCACAGCCCCCACCTGTCGGTGGAAGCTTGCATATTGCTATGATGCTGAACAAGTTTTGCTGGAGTTTCCAGACTGAGATGGACTAGAAAAAAAAGGCCCGGTAATTTCCTTCTGAAAATCCAGTGAAAACCCTATGGATTGCAATGGTCTGATCCACAACCTATCATGAGGGTGGTGCAGGACCAGGCAGTGTTCTGTCTCATTTATGAAGTGGTCAGGAGTCGGAGTACTAACTTGATGGCAG
>NW_006921875.1:763483-769106 GCF_000298275.1 Orycteropus afer afer
GAGTTTCTATATAATGCAGATTCTTTTGCATATATAATATAATGCAGTCATTTGGTCACAAGCATTTCTCTACTCTGGCTTGCCTTTTCACCCTCTTAATCATGTCTTTTGATGAGCAGAAGTTCCTAATTTTAATGTAGTTGAAAAATTCTAATTTTGTTCTTTGTATTTAGTGCTTGTTGTGTCCTCTTTAGTGCTTTATGTCCTCTGCCTATCTTGAGGGCAGAAAGATATTCTCCTATGTTATCTTCTAGAAGCTTTATTGTTTTACCTTTTTAATTTGGATTTAATATCTACCTAATACTGACTTTTGTACATAGTATGAATTAGAGGTCAGGATTTATTCTTTCCCATCAGAATAGCCATTTCATTATTGATGAAATTTAGATTGGGATTTTACTCATCCATGGTCAGTTTGGGAGCTCTGGTGGTATAGTGCCTAAACCATTTGACTGTAAGCCAGGTTCAAACCCACCAGCTGCTCTGCAGAAGGAAGATGGGGCAATCACATTCATAAAAATTTATTACCTGGGAAACTCAAAGGGGGTTGCTGTGAGTTGGAATTGACTAGATAACAGTGAATTTGGTTTGGTTTTTATGGTCAATTTGAGGAGCATCAATACCTTTTTTTAGTATTGAATTTTCTAATCCAGGGGTTATCAAACTTTTCCTTTAAAGATCCTGGTAATAAATATTTTAGGCCTTGAGAGCCAGATGATACCTATTGCAACTACTCAATTCTACATGAAGCAGGAAAACAACCATAGATAACATGCAAATGAATAATCGTGACTATGTTTCATTATAATATAAAGAAGCCCTGGTGGTACAGTGGGTAAATACCCAGCTGTTGACTGAAAGGTTGGCAGTTCAAATCTACTAGCCACTCTGTGGGAGAAAGATGTTGGAGTCTGCTTCCATAAAGATTTCAGCCTTGGAAACCCTATGGGACAGTTCCACTCTGTCCTATAGGGTCACTATGAGTTGAATCCACTCTACAGCAGCAGGTACATAAAGGATAACCAATTCAGTCACACCTTGAGTTCTTGGCATCTAGTGTCATTCCTGATACTGGAAAAGGTCCCTTGAAATAAATCCACTTAAATGGGTGCTAAAATCTCAAAGTGAATAATGAGGTCAGGATTTAAAAGGGTTAGGACTTTCATATTAATACTGGAACAAAAAACTTTACAAAATTTTCTTTAATATAATAGAATTTAAATTGGGGAGTAGGTACAAAGACACCTTCAACTTTCAGTAATTTTTTTAATTCAATAATAAATCTGAAACAAATATGACAAAGTTCCAATAAAACTTTATTTACAAAAATAAGTAATAGGCTAGATTTCACCTTGGGCTGTATTTTTCTGACTTCCGTTCTAACACACAAGCATTCCCTCTAAGTTCTTTTGTATCTTCCTGCTCAGCAAAATCCAGAAGTCTGGAAACCATATTCTGATATCCTCCACTGTCCTTTGTAATCTTCCCCTAAACATCTTTCCTACCTTGCACCCTAGTTATTTTCATTCTTATTGCAGTCTCTGTTCAGGTCATAAGCCATTTGAAGCTAGGGACCGAGTTTCTTTCCATCTTTCTAGTTCTCACTGTTTCCTGTGAGTATCTGAAACATATGATGGTGCAATATACTACTTGTTGAAGAGGAGTTTGAAAAAAAATTGAGAAAAAGAAGGGTTTGGATGTTTATCCTTGGAATGATGGGCTCTAGCTTTCTCTGCTTTTTCTATAGTATTTTTGGGAAAATATATATCCTTGAGCCTTGGCTCTGTCTCTTTTTTTATCATCAGTTTTCTCCTTGTGTTCTTTTGGATCCTTTGGACACAACAGAAAGAACACATATTAGACTTTGGGCCACCAGCGAGCCATGTTGGCTTTTATTCATCCTTCAGCTCCTAATATGGTTCTCCACAGCTTTTGAATTAATGAATGGACTAATGGAGAGAGAAGGTGCTATCTCCCTTCTCCATTGGCAATCCCATGGTCATATCTCTTGGGACCATATTTCAACCAGAATGGTGACACTCTGCACCTGGTTCCCTGGGGAAGAGTTTATTTTGGGCTGCTCTCTCTGTACCACTGGGCAGAGTCACTTGTATGCTCTGTGCTTGGAGTCTTTCTTTGTCTGACCCCAACTGGAAAGGACAATAACCACAGCTGCATACATCCCAGGACTTCCCTCTCTCCCTGATTTACAGCTTGACATACTCGGTGGCTGGTCACCTTGAAAAGACATGACTCAGGACACTGCAGCCTTGGGGGCTGACAGGACCACTCAGTGGACCCAGCACAAGGACATTCTGTCCTGCCTGGGCTGGCTGTCCATCCTCAGAGCCTGCAGCAGGAGCACATTCCAGGGCCTTCCAACCAGGTCAAAAGCCTGACTCCCTTGGAATGTTCTTTCTCACTTTTAGTCATTTTAGTTGTGTTTTGTAAAATTGTACCATTTTGTTTCCGCAGTGGAGAAAAGGTAGAGCAGAATTTCAAATTCTCATGGACTCTAGACTTTCTGGATGCATGGAGGCTAGATAAACCCCTGAAAATATTGTCCAGAGATAATCTTTAAACCAAAAATGTCCCCTGAAGTATTCTCAAAACCAAACAATAGTTTAGCTTAACTAGTAAAGAATGTCCTCCTTGAGCACTTTGCTCTTTTAGCAACTATCTGTATAAGATCAAATGGACAACAGCAACTGGATTCAATAGGAACCTTAGGGGGCAGTGAGTTTACGTTAGTGGGAGAGGAACGACTCAGAAAACGAGACTGAGAGTAGATGCACAACTCAAAGAATGGAATCAATGTCACTGAATTGTGCACATGGACATGGTTGAATCGGTGTATGTTTTTCTGGGTGTCTTCTCAACAACAACAACAGCAACAAAAATACATTAAAAATTTTTTAGAAATGAAAAGAAAACCACATTGGTCAGTGCGTAGTAGGTTTAAAGCTTCAAATTTAATGAATGGCATTGACAGGCTAGCCAGGTATACAGAGGAAAGTGAGGTGAACAGCACACTTGGACTGGCAATAGCTAATATCCTTGCATGCTCAGTGCAACCCAGACCCATGTCAAACCCTCCACATGCACTAGTTCAGTCATTCTTTGAGGTCCTTTCATCTAATATCATTCCAAATACTGGAACAGGTCCCTCAAAGTAAATCCACTTAAATAGGGACCAAAATTTCATAGTGAATAATGAAGGCAGGATCGAAAAGATTTGGGACTTTAATATTACTACTGTAATAAAACACTTTAAAAACAAATTTCTTTAATATAATATAATTTAAGTTAGGGAGAGGATATGAGAAGGCTTCAACCTTCAGTGATTTCTTTAAATTAAAAAATAAATCTGAAACAAATATGACAAAGCTATTATTTATTAATTCTGGCGGTTGTGTTCTTTTTCTCAAAAAACAGCTTTATTGAGATACAATTCACACCGCATACAATTAACCCATCTAAAGTGTACAATTTTTTAAGTATATGCACAGATATGTACAAACATTACCCTACTCAATATTAGAACATTTGCATCACCTCAAACAGAAATCCTGTACCATTTTAGCTTTCAATGCCTCATCCCCTGCTCCCTTTCCAGCCCTAAGCAACCACTAATCTAGTTTCTATGTCTACAGATTTCCCTATTTTGACATTTCATATAAAGGGAATCATACAATATGTGGTCTTTTCTTTATGGCTTTTTTCTCTCAGCATTATGTTTTCAAGGCTCATTCACATTGTAATGTATTGTCATTACTTGGTTCCTTTTTATGGCTGGTATTTTCTTTATATTTTCCTGTAGTTAAGAAAGTTTCCCAACTGACCAAGGAAGCGTATTGTGGTTATTCTGTAAGAAGATTCTCATCTATGAGAGAGAAATAGAGCAGAAAAGGAGATAGGGAGTGTGTGGGGGGGTTAAATTTTAAATTGGGTGCCCTGGGAAGGTCACTGAGGAGGTGACATTTGGGCAAAGATTTGAAAGGGGTGTGAGGACCCAGGAGAATGTGCTCCAGCAGAGAGGATGGTAGGTGTAAAGTCCCTGAGATGGGGGCATGTCAGGATAGTTCAAGGAATGTCAAGGTGGGCAGTGAGCAAGGATAGAGTAGGAGGAATCTAGGCATTCATGGGATATGAGGGTGGTCTTAGAGGTACTGAGAAGGGGTGTGATGGAGCTCAATTAGGATCTTGTAGCTGCTGAAAGGAATTTAGGTTTTGCAATGGGAAGTACTGGGAGCCTGTGGACAGAGGAGTGACTTCATCTGATGTACCTGTTCAGTGACCCCTCTGGCTGTTTTGTTGACAGTGGACTGTAGGGTTTGGAGGGCAGAGACAGGGAGGCCAGCTTGGCAAGAGCGAGTGTGACAGTCACTTGGGTTGAAGTGCAGGAAGATGTTGTCAGGTTCCAGATAGGTTTTAAAAGTAGTGTTCATGTGGTTTACTGATGGACTGATTAAATGTTGGGATGTTAGGACAAGAGAGGAGTCACTCCTGATCAGAAGGGTCCTGCTTGAGTGGCCAGAGGGTGGAGTGGCTATTGACTCAGACAGTAGAGACCTGAGGGGGGCAGGTATAGGGATGTTGGAGGAACATCAGTAAATTTGGTTTTTCAAATACAGATTTTGCAAAATTTGCTTTTATTTTTACTTTTTTTATTTCAAAGAGACTACTTATGAACTATAAGTAGACTTAAAATCACTAGGCTTCTTGTTCACCTATTTTGACACAAATAATCTATAACTATTCCTTTATAAATGTTACAGAAGCAGGAAAGAGTGAGTAATAAATTTGTGGATTGCAGTTCTATTTATGCCTCTAAAGAGGCTAGGCTGTAAGATGGACTAGGAAGAAAGGCTTGTGATCTATTTGGACACTTCACACATGCAAAGTAGGCAATTGATAGTGTCAGTATCAAAATGATTTTGATAACAAGCCTGTGAAAACCCTATGGGTCACAGTGGTCCCACCTACAAGCTATCACAGGGATTATGCAGGGCTGGGCAGCATTTTGTTCCACTGTGCATGGGGCCACCATAAGTTGGGAGCTGACTCGACAGCAGCTAACAAGAACAAAAACACCAGCAAACATTTGCTGCATCTGGTTTCTTACTGTTAATGAAAATTATATTTTAAAAATTACTCTGTTTTATAACTTAAAAGTGTAGTATCAGTTGGGCTTGGTTTTTGTCATGAAACTAAAAGGAAGAACTTTGTGTTTATTACTCATTGGAACATAGAATGAAGAGCAAAGACGTCTCCTTGAAGACTAAGGTGTGCCAGAAAATTATATGGAACAAAGAAACCAGGAAAACCATGCAAAAACACATAACAAAATGACAGCAACCAATTCATACTTGTCAATAATTACACTGAATGTCAATGAATTAAATGCATCATGCAAGAGACAGAGAGTTGCACACTAGATAAGAAAACATAACCCATCAATATGCTGTCTACAAGAGACACATCTTAGAGGCACAGACAAAAATAGACTAAAAATCAAAGGCTGGAAAAAGATACATCAAGCAAAGGGCAACCAAAAAGGGCAGGAGTGGCAATATTAATTTCTGATCAAATTGACTTTAAGACAAAAACTACCATATGAGAC
>NW_006921875.1:769696-770868 GCF_000298275.1 Orycteropus afer afer
AAATGGAACAAAGCCTCCCAAAAATGACTGGGTAATAGAAGAAATAAAAATGAAATTAAAAATTCCTTGAATCAAATGAGAATGAAAACACTTACATACCAAAATCTTTGGGACACAGCAGAAGCAGTGATCAGAGGCCAATTTATAGCAATAAATGCACACATCAAAAAAGAAGAGCTCAAATCAACACCTTAACCTGACATCTCCAACAATTACAAAAAAAGCACTAAAACAACAACAAAAAATCAAAAACAAAAAAAACAACAAAACCTACAGTCACCAGAAGAAAGGAAATAATAAACATACAAGCAGAAATCAAAGAAACAGAAAATAGAAAGACTATAGAAGAAAATCAACAAAACTAGAAGTTGGTTTTTTTTGGAAAAGATTAATAACATTGACAAACCACTGGGAAATTTAACAAAGGAAGAGAGGGAGAGAATACAAATAACATGAATAAGAAATGAAATGGGGGCCATCACAACAGAACCAATTGAAATAAAAAGGATAATATCAGGATACTATGAAGAACTGTAGGAACCCTGGTAGAATAGTGCCTAAGGCACTTGACTGCTAACCAGAAGGCTGGTGGTTCAAACCCACAAGGCACTCCTCTGAAGGAAGGTTGGGCAATCTACTTCCGTAGTGATACTGCCTTGGAAACCCAAGGAAGGGTCACTATGAGTCGGGTCTGACTTGACGGTACATAACAACAACATGAAGTACTGTACTCCAACAATTTGAAAATCTGGAAGAAATGGACAGATTTCTAGAAACACACTATTTACATAAACAGACACAGACTGAAGTGGAAAAGTTGAACAGATCCATAACAAAGGAAGAAATTGAACAGGTCATCAAAAAATTGCAAACAAAAGGAAGTCCTGGCCCAGATGGTTTCCCAGAGAATTCTACCATTCAGAGAATATGACACCAATCCTACTCAAACTATTCCAAAACACAGAAAAGAATGAAATCCTCCCAAATTCATTTTATGAAGCAAGCATAACCTTGATACCAAAAACAGGCAAAGACATCACTCAAAAGGAAAACTACAGACCCACATCCCTCATTAATATAAATGCAAAAATCTTTAACAAAATATTAGCCAATAGACTCCAACAACATATCGAAATAAATAATTCATTTTGACCAAGTGGGGTTCATATCAG
>NW_006921875.1:771498-775405 GCF_000298275.1 Orycteropus afer afer
AAAGACCCTTGACCTTGGGCTTCAGTTCTGCCTCTTGCTCCCAACCCACTGAAGCTAGAGGCATCTCTTCACTCAGGCAGCTACTGGCTGCTGAGGCTAACAAGCCCAAGGTCAACAAATAAAATGGCACAGTCTCAATGTTACCAATGCACACAGCAGGCCATTAATTCAAGTCCATTTAAATGTCAAGATCAGCAGAGCATGGCTGACTGCTGAACAACAACATGGCTACATGCAGGTTTCAAGTGTGCCTTAAGCTAGAGACCATTCCCCAAGACTTCTCCTTATACATTGGAGGCAAATGACATCTCTAAGGCAACTACTCAGCTGCTCACAGTAGATTCCACCATGGAGTTAATTACCAGTCTCATCATGGGGAATGTAATGTCCAGCTGCCCAGCCACTCAACCAGGCCCAGCCAAGTTGACACACAAACATAACCACCAAAGTAAGGAAGAAGTCAAACTATCCCTATTCACTCATGATATGATCCTATACCTAGAAAACCCAAGAGTCTTAGTAAAAAATCTACTGGAATTAATTGAAATATTTAGCATCATGGCAGGTGTAGTGGTTAAATTTGTATGTCAGCTCGTCTAGGCCTGGTTGAGTGGCTGGGCAGCTGGTGGTATTTATTCTCCATAATAAGACTGGCAATCAACTTGATGGTGGGATCTACTACAAGCAGCTGAGTAGCTGCCTTTGGGATGCTGTCTGCTTCCCATATACAAGGAGTAGCCTTGGGGATAGTCTCTAGCTTATAGCATGCTTGGACCCTGCCTGTGGCCATGTCATTGTTCAGCAGCCTGCCATGATCTGCTGACCTTGGGACTTATGATGGAGTTAAATTAATGGCCTGTTGTGTGGTTTGGTAACATCAGGACTATACCTTTTTACTTGCTAAACTTGGGTTTGTTAGTCTCAGCAGCTAGCAGCTGTCTAGTGAAGAGATGCCTCTAGTTCCAGTGGGCCAGGAGCAGGAGGCAGAGCTGAATTCCAAGGTTGAGGAGCTTTCACCAAGCTTCTAGAGCCTGGCATTTTGAACTTGGACTTAAGGCTTCCAAATTGTAAGAATAAACTGTTAAGGCCATCCTGTTTGTGATATATCCTTGTCAGAGCTGCACTAGGTAAACAGAACAGCAGGATATAAGATCAACATCCAAAATTCAGTTGGAGTCTGCTACACCAGCAAAGAGATTGCTGAAAAAGAAATAAGGAAATCAATACCGTTTACAATAGCTACCAAAAATACAAAATACTTGGGAATAAATCTTACCAGGGACACAAAAGACCTGTACAAAGAAAACTATAAAAGACTACTCCAAGAAACCACAAGAGATCTACATAAATGGAAGAACATCCCATGCTCATGGATAGGAAGATTGAACATTCTAAAAATGTCAGTTCAATCCAAAGCAATCTATACATTTGATGCAATCCCAATCCAGATCCCATCAACATTCTTTAAAGATATGGAAAAACCAATCACTAACTTTATATGGAAATGAAAGAGACCTCAGATAAGCAAAGCATTATCAAAGAAGAAGAACAAAACAGGAAATCTCACACTGCCAGATCTCAAAACCTACTATACAGCCACAGTAGTCAAAACTGCCTGATATTGGTACAGTGACAGACACATAGACCAGTAGAATGGAATTGAGAACCCAGAAATAGATTCATCAACCTATAGTCAGCTGATCTTTGACAAAGGGCCTAAATCCATTAAATGGGGAAGAGATTGTTTAATAAGTTGTGCTGGCAAAGCTGGATATCCATTTGCCGAAAAATGAAAAAAGGTCCGTACCTCACACCATACATAAGAACTAACTCCAATGGATCAAAGTCTTAAATGTGAAACCTAAAACTATAAAGTTCCTCACAGAAAAACTAAGGACAAATTTAGGGGCCCTGATATATGGCATAAATAGACTATTGAGCATAACCCAAAATGCACCAACAGCAGAAGAGAAACTAGATGAATGGGACCTTCTCAAAATTAAATTTTTATGTGCTTCCAAAGATTTCCCCAAAAGAGTCAAAAGAGAACCTACAGATTGGGAAAAAGTATTTGGCAGTGACATAACTGACAAGGGACTTACCTCTAGAATTTATAGAAAACTCCAACACCTCAACAACAAAAACATAAATAATCCAATTAAAAAATGGGCAGAAGACATGAATAGACACTTCACCCAAGAGGATATTTAGGCAGCCAACAAACATGAAGAAATGCTCACGATCATTAGCCATTAGAGAGATGCAGATCAAAACAATAATGAGATACCATCTTGCCCCAGCACTAGTAGCAAAGTTCAACAAGACAGAAAATAACAAATGCTGGTGAGGATGAGGAGAGATTGGGACTCTCATACACTGCTGGTGGGACTGTAAAATGATACAACTACTGTGGAAAGCAGTATGGTGATCCCTTAAAAAGTTGGAATTAGAAATACCATTTGACCCAGCCATTCTAACACTAGGTATATATCCTAAAGAAGTGAGAACCATGACAAGAACAGACATATGCACATCCGTGTTCATCACAACACTATTTACAATAGCCAAAAGATGGAAATAACCTAGGTGTCCATCAACTGAAGAATGGATAACCAAACTATGGTACATATACACAATGGAATACTATGCAACCCTAAAGAGTAATGCAGAATCTGCAAAACACCGCATAATGTGGATGAACTTGGAGGCTATTATGCTGAGTGAAATAAGTCAATCACAGAAGGCAAATATTGTATTAGTCTGTTATTGCAAAAAGTCAAGGAAAGGTTTATCTATGGAAGGAAATTTTCTTTGTGGTTACCAGGGTTGGGAGGGGTGGGGAGGGAACCCTGCTAGATAGGTAGAGACAAGTATTGATTTGAGTGAAGAGAAAGGTGATGTACCAAATTTGAGTGATCAACATGGTGGGATTGAGGAAGAGGAAGATACAAATAGGTGCATGGGAGGTACAGACAACAAAGATGAATGCTTTTGCACATACAGTAATGTGTTGTCAGTGAAGAAAAACATGGATAGATGGGTGGATAGATGGGTGGACAGGCTGAACTATTAGATATGTCTATGCAGGGAGGATTGTACCCAAGACCATGTATGGGGTTGGCAGACAATGTTTCTATAAGTGTATTGGTATGTCCTGTAAGAATTCCAGTATATACATAGTAGAACTGACAAGGGACAAGGTTGTAGTCACTTCTCGGCCACAGGCAGCTACCCAAAGGAAGCGAGTAGTTCGACCTGTGGGTTTGGGACCATAATTGCAGGGCAACTGAGCCAAGCTCAATTGGCATAATGTACTACACAAAACGTTGTTCCATCTCCTACTTTGGTGAGTAGTGACTGGGATCTTAAAAGCTTGCAAGCAGCCATCTAGATATAATGATAGGTCTCTCCTTGTTCAGAGCAAAGAAAAATGAAGAAAACCAAAGATTCATGGAAACAGTTAGTCCAAGCGACTGGTACACCATGCAATCCTCAGCCTATACAACTATGAGACCAGAAGAACTAGATGGTGCCCAGCTACCACTGTCAGCCACTTGGATGGGGATCAATGTTGGAGATCCTGGATAGAGTGGGGAGAGCAATGTAGAAGAAACTTCAAAATCATTAAAAGAAAAAAAAAAGGACCAGGTTTACTGGTTTGATAGAGCCTGATGGAACCACTGAGACTATGTCCCCTAGCTGCCCTTCAGGTCTGGAATTGAACCCCACTCCTGTGGCTTTCAGTGAAACAAAAAACAGGCATATGAGCTGAACATTTTTATTGGAGAGAATAATCATGGGAGAATAGAGGGCTGTGCATGCACAGGGGCACAGTTCAGAGGGCAGGAGTGCTTGGGAGGGAAGGACACAGGGAAGAGGTAACTATGGGGAGGAAGTGAGAGAGAAG
>NW_006921875.1:775679-783716 GCF_000298275.1 Orycteropus afer afer
GACCAGACTTCATCTCGCCTATTTTTAACATGTTGTCAGAAGGGACTGTTGTCTGGAGAAGGATATCATCCTTGGTAAAGTGAAGATCAATGAACACTTAATTGTGCTCATGAGGAATCTGTACATAAAACTCTCAAACTCACTGCTGTTGAGTCAATTTCGACTCATAGTGACCAAACCAAAAAACCCCAAACTCACTGCCATCAAGTCAATTCAGACTCATAGCACCCCCTTTTGGGTTTCCAAGGTGGTAAATCTTTACAGAAGATTGTCCCATCTTCCTTCTGTGCAGTGGCTGGTGGGTTTGAACCACCAACCTTCTGGTTAGCAGTCAAATGCCTCAGACACCATGCCACCAGAGCGCCTTTGTACTCAGACCAAGAGGCAGTCATTTGAACAGAACAAGGGATACTGCATGGTTTAAAAGGTGTGTTTCAGGGTTGTATCATTTCATCACACTTATTCAGTCTATATGCTGAGCAAATATCCCGAGAAACTGGACTACATGAAGAAGAACATGACATCAGGATTGGAAGAAGACTCATTAACAGCCTGTGATATGCAGATGACACAACCTTCTTTGCTGAAAGTGAAGAGAATTTGAAGCACTCACTGACAAAGATCAAAGGCTATAGCCTTCAGTATGCATATGCTTAAACATAAAGACAACAGAATTCCTCACAACAGGACCAATAAGCAACATCAGGATAGATGGAGAAAAGACTGAAGTTATCCAAGATTTCATTTTACTTGGATCTACAATCCCAACCATGGAAGCAGTTGTCAAGAAATCAGATAACACATTGCACTGGGTAAATATACTGCAAGATATACCTGATCCAAGTCATGGTATTTTCAATTGCTTCCTATGTATGTGAAAGCAGGACAGTGAAGTAGGAAGACTGCAGAAGAACTGATGCATTTTAACTGTGGTGTTGGCAAAGAATATTGGATGTTCCATGGACTGCCAGAAGAACAAACAAATCCATTTTGGGGGAAGCATAGCCAGAATGCTCCTTAGAAGCAAGAATGGCCAGACTTTGCCTCTCGAACTGGGGACATGTTATCAGGAGGGACCAGTCCCTGGAGAAGGACATGGTGCTTGGTAAAGTGGATGGCAAGTGAAAGAGGGGGAGACCCTCAACAAGATGGACTGATACAGTGGCTACAATGGGCTCAAGCATAAGAACAATCGTGAGGATGGTGCAGGACAGGACCGTGTTTTGTTCTGTTGAACATGAGGTCGCGGTGAGTTGACACTGACACTCCAGGACCCAACACTCCTGTACTAACAACAACAACAGTGTTTAGGGCAAGAAGACAACAATCCTCAGTTGTATTTCTGGGTCTCCCCATGACTTCTACATTTTCCCAGCCTTTCCCTATTTTCATGTCACCTTTGGGCAAAGACAAACACATGGGAAGTGACACTGGACACTGATTAAAGTAAAGCTGACAGGTCACAGTTATTAACGAGTAAAAATAACCAGGCACTGAAGATGAGTGAGGAAGATTTATCTTTGTTTTAAGAGTTAATCATCTCCTGGGAATTTCTGTACCTTACTGAAATAAATGGCTGTTAATCTTCCCAAGCATGAATCAGTATTTTAAGGTGATGAAATGCTGCCTAGAATGACAGATTATATTTAATATTGAGGTGATAGTTAAAATAGCATCCTCCTCATTTGCTGTTTTTCCAAGTTACGGTTTCAAAGGGAATAGCTAGAGAGACAAGGAACATTTATCATCTAACTTTTTCATTCTATCTCAAAGGTTAATATTGCTGTTGTACCTGCAAAAACATGTTTTAAGTATACTTAGAAGTTTTAGAATTAGTGATGGTGAAGTTTGCACAACATGGTAAAAATAATTAATGTCACTGAATTGTGCCTTAAAAATAGTTAAAATGGCAAATTTCATGTTATATGTATTTTATTATAATTTACTATAAAAAAAAATTTAAAAAGTATGCATTTGTTTTAAAGTGGCTTAAAGTAAAATGCATGTCACTTAATTTTGTTTTCCGTGGACCTCTTGGAAGACTGAAGAAGAATGGACACAACTGAAGTATGGTGTTGGTAAAGAATATTGACTATACCATGGACTGCCGGAAGAACGAACAAATCTGTCTTGGAAGAAGTAGAGCCACGTTGCTCCTTATAAAGGAGGATGGCGAGATTTTATCCCACTTACTTTAGACATGTAATGAGGTCGGACCAGTCCCTGGAGAAGGACATCATGCCTGGTAGAGGGTCAGTGAAAAAGAGGAAGCCCCTCGGTGGGATGGACTGACACAGTGGGTGCAACAGTGGGCCCAAATACAGCAACGATTGTGAGGATGATGCAGGCCCAGGCAGTATTTTGTTCTGTTGTACACAGGGTCACTACTAGTCAGAGCCGACCCTTCGGCACCTAACAACAACAATTATGGGGAAAGAGCCCTGACAGATTCTAATCCTTCTTCTGCCCCTAATCTGAGCTATATAATTTTAGATATTTCTTCTTTTGGGCATTAACTTCTGGTTTATAATATAGGACCGGGAAGCCAGGACTGCACCAGCCAGGTCTGACTCAGCTTCAGTGCCCTTTGATTCAAGCATGGAGTCGTGACTCTTGGACCCAGGAGTGGGCACTAGCCTGTGTTTTATCCTGAACATCTTTGTCTCCATCCAATCCCATTAGAATGCAGGTGGCAGACGCGCCCCGTGTGTCCATTTGGGAGTGAAGTCGACTCCCACAGAGTGCTCTTTATCTTTGTGGCTGCACCCTGGGATCCCAGGAAGAGATGAATTGCTTGGGCAGCTCACTGCAGCTCAGAAGCCTGCAGCCATTCATCACTGTGTCATCCTTTTTATGGGCATACTGACTTTGGTGACGCTAGCATCAATGTCAGCCTGAGGTTTTAGTGCTTGCATGAGCCTGTGTCTGAAGGCACTTTGAACAGACACTAAAGACTACTCATGGTTAAAAAAGGAATATGTTAATTGAGATAAAGGAGCTCTAGTGGCTGCCAATGGTTAAGCACTTGGTTGTTCACAGAAAGGTTGGCAGTTTGAACCCATCCAGCGGGTGCATGAGAGAGAAACCTGGCCATCTTCTTTTCCAAAGATTTCAGCCTTGAAATCCCTATGGGGGAGTCCTGCTCTGTCACATGGGCTTGCTATGAGTCAAAGATGACTCAATGGTACCTAACAACAACAACAATTAATAAGATGAACTATGTGGGCCGACTGAGGTTAAGCTGTGGAGGTTATTCACAACAGAGTTGGGGTATGTTAAAGGATCTGGTCTGGGAAAATTTTGATATTCTTTGACAGGAGGTCCACTGCAGAGAAGGGAGAGAGAATTAAACTAATAGGTAGCATTTACTAAGCATTTGGCATGGCCAGACCCTGTGCTAAATGCTTTGAGTGTATTATTGTTATTAAGAGGCATAGTACCTAAGGCATTTGACTGCTAATTAGAAGGCTGGCAGTTCAAACCCACCAGCCACTCCTCGGAAGGAAGACTGGACAATCTACTTGCATAGAGATACTACCTCGAAAACTCAAGGAGGGGTCACTATGAGTCAGGACCAACCTGACGTCAATGAGTTCTCACCACAACCCTGTGTGGTAGGTATTAGTGTGATGCCCACTTAACGGGTGGGGAAAGCAGAGCACTGAGTGTTTGAATCACTTGTCTGAGATCCCAATCTTAGTAGAAGGGAAACTAGAATTTGAACTCCATCAGTCTGACTTTGGAGTCTATCTTTTAACCATGACCCTCTTCTGTTCCTACTTCTTCACTCCCTCCACGCATGTATGTCCACACTCTGGGCCATGTGATTTTGCCAAACATCCCAATAAAGTATGAGGAGTTCCCTTCTTTCCATTGGCCATGCCCCACCCCCATCACAAACACCATTTGATGTTGGACTTGGCCATACAACTTGATTTGGCCAATGAAATATTGGTAGATGGGATTCAAGTAGAGACTTTAAATGTGCTGTTGTGGCTTAGCTTGGATTCTCATGTTTCTACTACCTGCCATGAAAAGAACATGCTCCTAGTAGCCTTTGCTCTTTGTGGTGGACTGGAGCCCAATCTGTAGCCTGAGGCCACAGCAGCCAAGTACAATCTGCCTACAGAGCAGATTTCACTTTCAGCTGGAGTGAAAGAAATGCTTCTTGTAAGCTGCTGGGCTTGGAGGCTGTTATACAACAACAGCTGTATCGATAGTAATAGCTGACTGATAGAGTGGAGTCTGCTAAACCATTTTCTTCTTCTCTTTTCTTTCCTTTCTTTCACACCTCTGTCTCACTGAACATTTACTATGTGTTTGGTATTGTGCTCATGTTGAGGAAAATATAGACACAGTCCCTGTCCTCACAGGTCTCAGTCTTATAGGGGAATTTATTGATAGGAAGGTAAACCAAATTGCTACCCTGGAATCACAAACAAAGCAAGAGAGTCACTGACTTAGCCTGGAAATTTAAAGAAGAGTAGGTATGAACATTTGGCCTGGGTTTTGCAGGGTTCATAGGAGTTTGCCAGAACTCATGTGATTGGAGCAGAAAGTGCTGTATTCAGTCTTCCTGGAATTCCTGGTGCTTGGCACATGACAACCACTCAGTCATGGGTTAGAAAGAAAAAAATTTTGACAGTCCTCAGGGAACTCTGAACTGACACTCTCAATCAACTCAGAAGACTCCCACAGAGCTGCTCCAAGGTTTGTAGTTTCCATATTCTCTTTAGTGACTCTCCCCACCCGCCAAGGCCTCTCTTATTTGTCTGGACTTGAATGAAGCCAGAGCAGCTCCTGAAGATTCCCAGTAAAACTGCATGATCAAGGCATCTGTGAATGGGACCCTTGGTTTTCTCCTGATTAAATAATAGGGAGCGGGTAGTGTTTATTTCCATTCATGCTGGAGAGACAAATTTGCCGATTAATGTTAGTGAATTGCATAATCTAAGGAAATGATCATTTCTGCAAAATAAAAGCAGTCACCATATTTTTATTACACGACTGTAATGGGCCAAGTACATGGCTATGATTGGATTTGTCAACTGTAAACATAAATTAGTAATTCTGCCTCCAAATAGCAGCGTAGCTTCCCTGATGCGTTTTAATTGCGGTGCTTTGTGGTGCAGGAGAACCTGGCCGGGTATGACTGGAGCAAATTGCTTCTTCGTATGGCACTGTTTTCTAGCCAGAGGGGTGTACCATGTATGCATGTGAACACGTGTCTCTTTCTTAAAAGGAGCTGGGTTGAGGCTTAGCATTGCAGGCTCGGAGAAGCTTAAACCAGAAGCAGCCATGCAGTATACCAGCATCCTGACTTCCTCATTATCCAGGCTAATGAGAAAAGATCAAGGGTGTGGAGATTCTAAAATGTGGACAATTTCTGATGCTTGCCATTAGTGTGTATGTGTGTGTGTGGCTCCTGGCATATTAATGTTGATTATTACTTGTGGCTTAGACTGAGCTCTTAGAAATCAGGATGCAAATGTCTGATGACTTTATTGTAAATTTAGTTATATGAAACATCCTGCAAAGGCATACAACTGGATTTTACATTTAATGACTCATCTATAAATAAAGGAGTAAGATTGGGAAGTACTTAGAGATCCTGGGTGGTACAAATAGTTAAGTGTTTAGCTGTTAATGGAAAAGGTGGAGACTTGAGTCTTCCTACAGGTGCCTTGGAAGAAAGGCCTGACAATCTGCTTCTGAAGGTCACAGCCTTGAGAACCCTACAGAGCCCAATTCCACTCTGTACACACAGGGTCACTGTGAGTAAGAATCAACTCAGTGGTAACTAAACATTAATCACAACAACAATAGTATTACCCACTGAGGTGAATGAGGGTCAGAGAGGCTGAGTAACTTTTCAGAGCTCACATCCCAGTAAATGGCAGATCAAATCTTCTAATCCAGGCCTATCTGGTTACAGGTTAATATCTTTAACCACTCTTCAAAAATGAATGAAGGAATGATCTACAGAATACCATTGGAGTTCTAAAGATATGTTGGATGGCAAGAGGGAGCACTTCTGCTGTCAAAAAAGAAAAAAAAAAAAAAAGAAAAAAAATATTACCAAGGATACCTCCCACTTTTAGATAAATGTAAATAGCCTGTAGCAATTCTTTTTAAATAATGTATACATTTCTCTCTATGGCAACTAGCACGGAGTAGACACGGAGACGATAAGAACCAGCAATGAATTATTGCTAGGGCTCACAGGAGGAAAAGAAACTATTGCCGCCTGCCAGATAAATCGTGATGAAGTGTACAGCAAAGATGAGTTGTCTCAAGGACAAAGTGTGTCCTCAGATTATCTGTGGGCCTCTGTTGTGTTTGTGTGTGTGTGTGTGTGTGTGTGTGTGTGTGTAGCTAGAACTTTGAGATTTTACCCCTGAAGGAAGCTTCCAGGAAGGACCTAGAAAAGGCAGTGGGAAAGATAAGCCTGCAGCTCAGCTGGTGGAAATAATTACCTATCAATTTAATGTCAACTGTGCTTTTGCCAAATGCCATGAAATTCCTGTGTGTAGAGTAGATGGACAGGGGGATAGACAGTGCTGGGAGAATCTCCTGCATTGGCATCCAGGAGAAGATAGGACTGCTAGAGAACTTCCTTCCTCTCTCTAAATCCTACTCTTGAGTCATGCCAGACACTCATGGCCTGTCAAGAGATGTGGTTACATGTGACTGTGCTTTAAATTTGCTGTTTCCTTCATGCTTTTGGTTGCTGACATCTCCTCCCCACCCCCTTTAAGACTCACTCCGATATTAGAAGGAATAGCTCTTGCCACTGGGTTCCTAGACACTGGAAATTCTTCTTGAGCAAGACTCACCCTCCCTACTTGAGTCACCCATCTCCCTGAGGGACTGAGAACTCCTTGATGGTAGGAATTGAGTCTTACTCATCAGTCTAGTCGCAAAACCCAGGACAGGGCTAGCCTCAGAAGATGTTCAATGAGTGCTTTTACTTTGAGATGGAATGGAATTTATTGTTGTTGTTGTTAGTTGCTGTTGAGTCAGCTCCAACTCATAGTGACCTTATGTGTCCCAAAAACATCTGGTCTTGCACCATCTTCAGGGTCAGTGCTATGTTTGAGTCCATTATTTTGGCTATTATGTCTATTCATCTCATTGAGGGCCTCTTTTCCCTTCACTTAACCAACTGTGATGTTCTTTTCTATCTATTTATTGGTCTTTCTTGATGACATATACAAAATAAGTAAGCCAAAGTCTTTCCAGCTTTGTTTCTAAGGAGCATTCTGGCTGTATTTCTTCTAAAACTAACTTGTTCATTCTTCTGACAATCTACAATATTAAATATTCTTCATCAACACCACGGTTCAACTGCAGCAATTCTTCCTCTGCCTTTCTTTCCCATTGCCTAGCTTTCACATGCATATGAAGTACCTGGAAAGATTATGACTTGACTCAGTTGTACTTTAGTCATCAAAGTGAAATCTTTGCTCTTTAAAACTTTAAAGAGACCTTTTCAGCAGATTTACCCAATGCAATACATCATTTGATTTCTTGACTGATACTTAAATGGAACTGAAATGGAATTAAATTATTATAATAATCCTTGAACACTAAGCATCTATATATTCTGTTATTTAATCTTTCCACTAACATGACATATTTTAATTCTCATTTTCTCATTCAGAATTTGAGCCTTAGAGTATGCAAGAGACTTCTGCAGGGTCACAGAGTTGGGAAAGATTGAAATTGGGATTTAAAACCAGGAAGTCTGGCCATAGCACTTGTAATACTAACCATGGCTCTGTGCTGCCATGAGACTACTTAAAAAGACATACTGGATTTTGTTTGGTAAACTTGCCTTTGGGGATGTCATTCTATGGCTCAGAACTATAAAACTGTGGTGTGTACAGGTTAGGAAGCTGGTAAGCTGATTTTTGTGCCCATCCCAAAGAAAGGTGGTTCAACAGAATAAAGAAATTATTGAACAATAATTGAAATATCACACTCAAGTGAATTTTGCTGAAGGTAATTAAAAAGTAGTTGCAGCAGCACATTGCT
>NW_006921875.1:785196-787046 GCF_000298275.1 Orycteropus afer afer
TTGTTACAAAATCTTAAATGGAGTTTGTTTGATATATTTGATTAATGAGTTTTATTTATACCCAAAGACTGAAATGCAAGTATAGTATAAAGTGGGGAAAATCTGTATGATCAATCACTACTATGTAGGAAAGAGTCAGCTCTTTCATACCTGCTCATGCACTTTTACAAACAAGTCCTCCCCTTCAACAAACATTTGTTGACCATCTACTGTGTGGTAGAGTACCAGCTCAGGGAGCTCATCATCCTTGCCCACACATAGTCACCCACATTCTGATTAATGTTTAGACTGGACAGGCCTCTTCTCTGCTCAGCTATGCTATCATAGCAGCAGCTTCAAACCTTGGCAAGTCAAATCAGGTACAGTGATTGTTTGGCAAGTGCTTAAAGTAAAGCAAATGGGATCTGTGGATTCTTTCCCAGGAAACATCCTCTCCCAGGGACTCTGTGTTCTGGAGTTTTGTGGGGAATGCCACTTTGGAACAAGCACAGCTGTGCTTCAGATTCTCTTTTCTGAAATGGAAGAGAAACATGTTACAAACAAACATCCCCACTGAGAACAACCAGAAAAACTGGGTAAAGACAAAAACAAACAACCATGACCAACAATTAAACAATATGGGTTTGAGAACATCAAAGAGCTACCAAGGCAGTCAGAACTTAAGAAGCCAGGGTCTTAGAGGGAGCAGAAGCCCAAAGATGTGAACCCACAATCTTGTTACATGTTCCCTCTTGACGGATACAAGCTGCATGAGATGAGAGATTAACAAGCTGAGCAGAAAGCAATGGTCAAAAGACTGGGAAACCAAGCAGAAATTTTGGAAGTCTTATGGGTCTGAGGAGATAATAATGGAGTTCAGTGTCTTCTAAAGAGGAGGAACCTTGTTATACATCCAAACTTCCAGCTAGAATCCTGCACTAACTATATCTTAACAGTTAGGGTAACCCAAAAGTGAAGCAACCTTAAGAAGGAATTGAAGATCAGCTTCACATTCCTCAACCTCAAATGAACTCAGGTGCTCTTTCTTCACTCTGCCTACCACAAAGCAAAACACTTTCTGAAGTAAGATATCATTCACCAGAGCCTCAAATTATCTCTGTACTTTTTCATAGGCATTTTCTGGCATACAATGAAACATTCTAGGTATGGTAGGAAACAGGAACAAATGACTAACAACCAAGTCAAAGGGCATGGAGTTATCAGACAAGGATTTTAACATAACTGTGGCTAATATGCTTAATAAAAGATGAAGAATTTTATCAGAGAACTAGAAGCTATTTTAAAAATCATATAATAATATGCTAGAGCTAAAAAGTGCTTAGCTGAAATTAACGCTATGCAAGTCCTTGGGTGGTGCAAACAGTTAAGTGCTTGACTTTTAGCTGAAAATTTGGTGGTTCAGAGGCATTGGCCATCTGCTTCTGAAAGGTAACAATTCTTCTCAGCATACATGGGGTTGCCATGAGTTGGAATTAAATTGATGGAAACTAACAATAACAAGCTGTGTTTATAACAGATTAGATACAACAGAAGAGATAATTAGTGATTTAGAAGATGAGTAGAAATGATGTACATTGAAGCATTAAGAGAAAGCCTAATGGAAAATATAAAAAAAGGTGTAAGAAGCTAATGATACATGGTGCTAGGATCAAATATGTGTAATTGAAATTCCAGAATGAGGGGAGAGAGAAAATGGAGCAGCTGCAAGATGTGAAGAGATATTGTCAAGAACTTTCCAAAACTGATCAATCAAGTCACAGACCCAAGAAGTTTGATGAACCCTAAGCAGAATAAATACAAAGAATACCCTAAACACTTTATAGTAAAACTTACAAAATCCAAAGACAAAG
>NW_006921875.1:801639-803264 GCF_000298275.1 Orycteropus afer afer
CAAATCCTAATAAAAAAAAAAAAAAGAAAGAAAGAACAGAAACGCAGGAAGGAATGAAGAGCAATGGAAAAGGTAATTATGAATAAATCGAAATATATCCATTGACTTTGTAAAACAAACAATACACATAAAGATGAATAACCCAATGAAAAAAGAAGTCTGTATAATATATAGAGGAGATATACAAAGGACTAATAAGCATGTAATAAAGGGTTCAACATCGTTAGTCATTAGGGATATGCAATTAAAAGCACAAGGAGACATCATTTCATACTCACAAGAATGGCTTTAATAAATTATTGTTGTTGTTGTTGTTTGCTGTAGAGTCAGACCCGACTCATAGCGACCCCTCCTTGGGTTTCCCAGGCACTATCACTACAGAATTGACATGGATGTGCAGAAAATTGGAACTCTCATACACTGCTGCTGGGAATGTAAAGTGGTGAAGTGACTTTGTGTTTTGGTTCCCTAGTGCCACTCTGACAAAAATACACCACAAATAGGATGGCCTTAACAAACAGGAGTTTTATTCTCTTACAGTTTGGGAGGCTAGAAGTCTGAATTCAAAGTGCCAGGCTCTAGTGACAGTGTGAAAGCCCCTCAACCTTGGGCTTCATCTCTGCCTCTTGCTCCTGGCCCACTGAAGCCAGAGGCATCTTTTCACTCAGGCAGCTACTGGCTGCTAAGGCTGACAAGCCCAAGGTCAACAGATAAAATGGCACAGTCCCGATGTTACCAAACTACACAGCAGGCCATTGATTGAAGTCCATCGAAAGTTCCAGGAGCAGAGCAAGGCAGGCTGCTGAACAACAACATGGCTACATGCAGGGTTCAAGTGTGCCATAAGCTAGAGACCATTCCCAAAGCTGTTTCTTACATACACACAGCAGGCCACATACCCTGAGCAGCTATTCAGCTGCTCCACTAGATTCCACCATGGAATTCATTACCAGTCTCACCACGGGGAATAACTACATTCTGCTGCCCAGCCAGTCAACCAGGCCCACCTAAGCTGACACACAAACTTAACCACCACACTTTGGGAAACAGTTTGGAAATTTCTCAAAAAGTTAAAGACAAAATTAGCATATGTCCCAGCAATTCTACTGCTTGTTATTTATCCAAGAGAAAGAAAAACATTTGTCCACACTAAAGCTTGCACGCAGATGTTTATAGCAGCATTATTTATAAAAGCCCAAAGGTGGGAACAATGTAAATATTCATCAACTATGGATGGGTAGGCAAAATCTAGATACAGAAGGTGTATCATATACTGGAATACTAGTCAACAATAAAAGAGAATGAATTACTGATATATGCTATATCATAGATGAACCTCAAAAAACATACTCAGTGAAAGAAACCAGACACAAGAGACCACCTACTGTGGGATTCCAATTATATGAAAAGGCAAATTTACAGACAGAAAGTAGATTACTGATTGCCTGGGGCTAGGAGTGGAAATGGGGTTAACTGTAAATGGACATGGGGTGATAAAATACTCTAAAACTATTTATTTATTTATTTTTTGCAATGGTTGGACTAGTCAGTAGAGTTACTAAAAGTTGTTGAATTGTACACTTGGAATGGATAAATTTTATGATATGTAAAATATACTTTAATAA
>NW_006921875.1:803734-805044 GCF_000298275.1 Orycteropus afer afer
TGTTGAAAGTTTTACAGCGAATGGATGGAAAAGATAACATGCAAACACTAACCAAAAGAAAGCTAGTATTATTTGTTATTTTGTTAATATCTGACACAGCAGACCTTAAAGCAGAAGACATTACCAGCAGTAAGGAAGAAAATTTCTTAATAATAACAGGCTCAGTCCACCTGAAAGATATAACAAAAAGTTATATATGCAGCTAATAACATTGTCTCAATATGTATAGCAATAAATGACAGAACTAAGAGGTGAAATGGATAAATGCAGTCATAAGAGGGAATTTTAATAAGGAGCCCTGGTGATGCTACAGTTAAGTGCTTGGTTGATTACTGAAAGGTTAGCAGTTTGAAGACACCCTATAGTTTCATGGGAGGAAAAACCTGGCAATGTAGTCCTATAAAGATTATAGCCAAGAAAACCCCATGGGGGCAGTTTTACTATGTCACATGAGATCACTATGTGTAGAAATTAACTCAATAGTACCAAACAACAACAACATGCCTGAGGATGTACTAATTTTTTTAATAAACAGTATTTCCCCTCAGTGGTGTGGATATGGGTGTGTATGTGTGCACGTACATGCACACAGACAAATGCACATATCATGGAAAGGGAGACAGAGTGAGGCCAATTGTATAAGCAGTTTCCTTTTGCATGGTCCCTACCCAGTGCCTGGTGCTGCACTGAATATTTTACATATGCTGTCCCATCTCGTCCTTATAGCCACCTCACAGGGAGAGATGCAAATAGTTCCATTTTACAGGTGAGGAAGCTGAAGCTTAGAATGGAGAAGTTTGTTGAACAAAGTCCAATTGTTTGTATGTGTGTGTTTGTGTGTGAGACAGAGAGAGTGTGAGTGAGAGAGAGAGACTAAATTTAAGCCTAGGTCTTTAGTAGATTTTCACAGACCTAGTCCACCACCTGTCTATTTGTCATACTGTGATGGTTGTGATGTTGGAAGCTAAGCCACAGTATTTCAAATACCAGCAGGATCACCCATGGTAATAATCCGAGAAGCTGGACTACATGAAGAAGAATGTGGCATCAAAATTGGAGGAAGACTCATTAACAACCTGCGATACAGTGACAACACAACTTTGCTTGCTGAAAGTGAGGATGACTTGAAGTACTTACCGATGAAGATTGAGGAATATAGTCTGCAGTATGGATTACATCTTAATATAAAGAAAACAAAAACCCTCACAACTGGACCTATAAGTAGCATCATGATAAATGGAGAAAAGATTGAAGCTGTCAAAACTTCACATTGCTTGGTTCTACAATTGACGCCAATGGAAGCAGCAGTC
>NW_006921875.1:805431-806122 GCF_000298275.1 Orycteropus afer afer
AAAAAGGGGAAGGCCCTCAATGAGATGGATTGACACAGTGGCTGCAGCGATGGGCTCAAGTATAGCAGGGATTGTGGAGCTGGTGTGGGACCTTGTGGTGTTTCGTTCTGCTGTGCATGGGGTCGCTATGAGTTGGAGATGACTCAATGGCACCTAACAACAACAACAACAACACCCTTGGTGGATAGGTTTCAGTGGTACTTCCATGCTCAGCCAGACTAGGAAGAAAATTAGTCAATGAAACCCTATGGATCACAACAAATACAATGCTGGAAGATGAGCTCCCTAGGCTGGAAACCAAAATCCAACCCAGCCCACTGCAATCTAGTTGATTCCACCTCATAGTGACCCTATAGGACAGAGTAGAAGTGGCCATAGGGTTTTCAAGGCTGTAAGTCTTTATGGAAACAGACTGCCCCATCTTTATGCTTCAGAGAAGGTTTGAGCTGCCAACCTTTAGGTTAGCAGCTGAACCTTTTAGCCACTGCACCAAAAAGAGCTCCTCCTAGGTTGGAAGGCACTCAAAATACTCAGAGGTTACAATCCTAGACTTGAGAACACCAGAGATCATGAGGATAGCACAGTGCCAGACATTGTGCTGTACGTGGGTTACCACGAGTCAGACTGATCTGACGGCAACTGACAAGATCCTGGACCTGGTGAGTGAGCTGGATAGTGGGACAGCAGGGAC
>NW_006921875.1:806752-810327 GCF_000298275.1 Orycteropus afer afer
TACATAGATAACTTGACAGATAGATAGATAACTCTTGCCAAGTTGCCTCTGATTCATGGCAATCCCATGTACATACAACAGAACAGAACATTGCCTGGTTCTGTGTCCTCCTCACCACCACCACTAAGGTAAAGCCCATCATTGGGCTACTGTGCCCAGTTCATCTCCTCAAAGATCTCCCTCACCCTTGCTGGCCCTCTCCTTCACTAAACCTGATGTTCTTTTTCCAGCGATTGAGTCTTCTTGATGAGGTGCCCAAAGCCAATGGGTTGGACAGTGTCCTGTTGTGATCCATGGGGTTTTCACTGGCTGATTTTCAGATGTAGACCATGAGGCCCTTCTTCCCAGGCTGTCTTAGTCTGGAGGCTCTGCTGAAGCCTGTCCATCAGGGGTGACCCTGCTGGTGTTTGAAAAACTGGTGGCGTAGCTTCCAGCCTCACAGCAACATGCAACAAGCACAGTCTGATGCACTGACAGACGGGAGCTGAAAAACTCCTGGGGAGCATGACTAAGTTTAAAAATCACCGCTGATATTATTTCACCGCTGTTTCCCTGGTATCTATGACAATTTTTGGCATCTAGTAGGTTCTTAATAAATGACTTAACTCAAGGTTCCAAAAGGGCTATGGTCATCTTTTTCCATGTCCCAGGAAACCAAAAATCCAAACTCATTGCCGTCAAATCATTTCTGACTCATAGTGACTCCTCCTTGGGTTTCCAAGGCTGTATATCTATGGGAGTAGATTGCACAACCTTCCTTCTGAGGAGTGGCTGGTGGGTTTGAACCACCAGTCTTCGGGTTAGCAGTCAAATGTCTTAGGCACTATGCTACCAGAGCTCCTTCCATGTCCCATAGCACATGTCAAAGATCCTAAATGAACAAAATTTTGTATTCCTGAAGGGAAAAACACTTTTTTCATCTTTCTTCATCTCTAACTATATTTGTTAGGGCTGTAACTGGCTCTTACTAAAGACGTCCCATAGTTTTTAATTAAGTGAAGTGTGTTAGTTTCCTGTGGCTGCTGTGACAAATTACCACAAATTTGGTGACTTGAAACAACAGAAATGTGCATGAAATTATACATGTAAACATGTTTGAAGTGGTAAGTGTTGTATGGGTGTGTGTGTTTATGATAACACGGTATCGTTACCATGATAACAATAATAAAAAGCAACCGAAATGAATCCACTCTGTTCCTCCATCTGTAAAATGAGAAGGGGCCCAGGGAGGAATCTGGAGCCATACCTTCAATTATGAAAATGCCAACAAACAGAAGCCAGCAAAGCTTCTTAGAAACTTCCAGAGATGTAGAAAAGCCAAGAACCAAATTATAAACCAAAATCCAAAAACACAGGGACATGATGATTTTAATGGAAAGGGGAGGGATAGTTCTAGAGGCCAGAAGTCCAAAATCAAGGTGTCAGCTGGGCAGCGCATCTTCTGCAGATTCTGGGGAAGATTCTGTTCCTTGCCTCTTTGGCTTCTGGCGGCTGTAGGCATTCCCTGACTCGTGGCTGCATCACTCCAGTCTCTGCCTTTGTGGTCACATTTCTCCTCCTCATGTCTGTGTCAGGTCTCCCTCTGCCTGTCCTTTATGAGGATATATGGCACACCTGGGTCATTCAGGATACTCTTTCCATCTTGAAATACTTAGTCACATCTGCAAAGACCATATTTCCATTGAAGTTAACACCAGTTCCAGGGATTAGGACTGGATATCTTTGGGCGGTTCTTAGTCAGCCTGCTACAGGTAGGGAATAGAAAGAGGAAAGCAACTCAGCTCACAGACAGAGGGCTTTCTGCCAGATGAACACTTTCTGAACTGAAATTCAGTGATTGCTTCAAGAGCCTTGCTTCCAAAAATCCTCTGGAGGGTTTGACACCATGGACTGTTCTTTCTTTCTGGAAACAGTCTTTTCCCCGTTTCATTGATATCACCATGGTCTCCCGGTTTCCCTTCTACATCCCTTGAAGCTTCTCCTCCAAGCTTTGCTGCCCCCCGTTTGGCTACCATTTACAGAAAGGAAGGTATGGTTCAAGGATCTGCCCTAGGCCCCTACCCATTTTTCGTTTTCCTGAGGTTAGAGACTTCACATGACTTGTCCAAGGTAACTCATCAAACAAGGAGCAAACTTGTGATTGGACCCAGAATGTGTACTCAACTGTCCCAGTACTTCAAGGATACATGTGTTGCCTCTCTGATTTAAATTGTATCACAACACCTACCATGCTAAACCAAAACCAGACACACTACTGCAGAGTCAATTCCAACTCATAGCAACCCTATAGGACAGAATAATACTGCTCTATGCCTTGGAAACCCATGGAGGGGTCGCTAGGACTCGGGGCCGACTCAATGGCAAATAACAACAACAACAACATAGGATTTCCAAGGCAGTAAATCTTTACAGAGGCAGACTGCCACATCTTTTCCCCACAGTGGCTGGAGAGTTTGAAATGTCGACATTAAGATAATAGCTGAACACTTAACACTACCAGTTAAAGGTGAAGAGCCTTAACCAGGACTCGTTCCCTACTATGCACTAGATCTTCATTAATTTTCTGATGGATGCTGAGTCAGACAGAACTCAATCCAAGTCTTCTGGATCTAACCCACTGTTCTTTCCAGCCAGCATCTTGCTAAGGACACCATTATATATATATATTTTTCCCCTCAGAGGAGTAGCTGTCCCAGAAATTACAGTTCCTCCAGAGGCTTTTATTTCTAGCAGCTTTGACTTTTATGTTCAGGGACCACACTTAATTATTGAAAAACATCTGCCTGCGCAAAAATCCATTTTGTTTCTGACTCATTCCCAAGAACACCCTGTGAGCTCTTGTACTTGGAGACACAACTTCTGCAGGGGGCCAGACCAGAGGAAATACCTCCTGGTTAAGTGGCAGCAGAAGAGACAGGGTCGACTAGCTTTGAAAATAAACACTAATTAGATCAGTCAGAGCTTAGCAAAAGCGAAGGCTTCTGAAAATCAGGCAGTGGTCTGTGTCAAGCATTGAATCAACTTTTCATGACTCTTCATGAGCATCACTGTTTGAGGAGGCATTTTTAAGGTAGGCTTTGTTCCACATTTTTATAGGGATTGTGATTATAATGTCACTGTTACTTGCCATGGGATTGTCCCCTGACTCATGGTGACCCCATTTACCCTGGAACAATCTTCTGCCTGACCCTAAGCCATCTCGTGACTGATTGCAGATCAGACTGTTGTGATGCACAGGATTTTCACTGGCTGATTTTTCACAAGGAGACCACCAGCCCTTTCTTCCTGGTCTGTTGAGTCTGGAAGTTCTTTTGGAACCTGTTCAGTATCATAGCAACACACAAGCCTCCACTGACAGATGGGTGGTAGCTTTTGCATAAAGTGCCTTAGCCAGGAATTGAACCTGGGTCTCCTGCATGGAAGGTGAGAGCCTTACCACTGAACCACTGATGCCTCAAATGATCATGATAGTTCATATATATTGAACTCTTTCTCCATGCCACAGTTCTAATCACTCCTTAAATGTCACTGCTTTCAAAAATCATAATATTCTATAAGGTATAAACTATGATCTT
>NW_006921875.1:815179-816217 GCF_000298275.1 Orycteropus afer afer
TTATTTTCTCAGTTAGGAGCCTAGAAGGCTGAATTCAGGGTGTTGGCACTAGGGGAAGCTTCTCTCTCTCTCTGTTGGCTCTGGGGAAGGTCCTTGGTCCTGGGTTCCTTGGTGCTCTTCATGTGGCATGGCCTCTATCTTCCTCCATCTCTGCTTTCTTCTCTATGACTAGTCAGCTCCTTTTTTACCTCAAAGATGATTGGCTTAAAATGCCCTACGCTGATAGGGCTTCTTAACATAACAAATAAAACCCATTCCTAAAAGGGGTTATAACCACAGGCATAAGGGTTAGGATTTGCAGTACATATTTTTTTGGGACACAATTCAATCTGTAACAATAACTCATATGGTCTTATACACAGTAAGACGCTATCAATGCTGACTGTTTAGACAAGCTGTTTCATTGCTGAGTCTTACCTCTAGAATGGGGATAATAATCATACTTGCTTTGTTGTGTGATTTGGGGATGATGAGACCCAGCCAAACGTTGGCTACAGGATTGGTCTTAGTTATGATAGTGCTATTTGTGATTCTTCAGGCATTGAGTCCAGGTTAGCCATGAGGACACAGATGATTCCCAACTATCTTGCCATCCACTTCCTGCATTCATAAAAATGCATGATGAAGAACTTGGGTCCCAAAGCCTTTGACCTCTGAAGGGAAAGTCATGGTCCACGCCTCATGGCCCTCTGAGTCATTTCTCCTGGAGAAGCTCTGCTACTCACTTGTCAGCAGGGCAGTGTTGGTCATGGTTTCCCAAGGAAGCCTCTTACCAAGTCAGGCCTGTTTGCTGTAAGTCAAAGGTGGTGTCTTAACCCAGATTCCTGTGGACCTTTGGGAGCTGTTGATTGTTTGAGGCCTGTTTGATGCATGACTTGTTCCATCTAGCAGCTTCTTAATTGAATGATAGAAAGAGTTTTAGGGTCCCTTAGAGCCAATGCCTTTTTTCTTTTATTTTTCTGTACTACCTTCTTATGTTCCAAACACCCTGTGCTGGGAAAGTTGGAGAATAAAAGCAGCAAATAAGGACACTGTCTT
>NW_006921875.1:816317-816979 GCF_000298275.1 Orycteropus afer afer
CCTTGACCCTCTGGCCTGGCCAGGGCCCACCCACTCACTTCTCTCAGCATCCTCTCATGCAACACATGCACCTGTCATTTTGCATTTGTCTCTGGGATTACTTCACAGTCTGTCTTTCCTACCAGACTGTAAAGCTCCACGAGGACAAGGACTTTCTCTGTTTTTCCCTAGCCTTCTGGCTAATACAGGAGCTCTGGTGGTATAATGGTTAAAGCATATGACTGCTAACCAAAGGTCAGTGGTTCAAACCCACCAGCTATGTGATTAGAGAAAGATGCAGCATTCTGCTTCCATAAAGATTTACAACCTTGGAAATCCTATGGGGCAGTTCTACTCTGTCCAAGTCAGAAGTGACTTGATGGCAGTGGATTTGGTTCCCCCACCCCCGTCCGACAAATACTTGGTGTGCAAAATACGTTTTGAATGAATGAATCATCTATTTGCTTATTGGTTTCCTCAATAGATTGGGAGTTCTGGCCGGAAGTAGTTGGTGTGTTAAAATTGGTTATTGATTTCAGTGGACATACAGTTTACAGAGATCAAGGCAGGATCATGCAGAGCTGCAGGCTAGCACTGGTAGGGTGGTATTAAAATCCCCAGGCCTCAGCAGTCCAGGGCATGGAGTCTGGGGCCATTAAACAGTTCATCATAAAAATTACCTA